>NW_018408283.1:111967-126212 GCF_002113885.1 Mizuhopecten yessoensis
TAGGTGTACTGTAGACTGTGTGTGCTATCCTGGTAGTGTACCTAATGTATTGATTGTAGGTGTACTGTAGACTGTGTGTGCTATCCTGGTAGTGTACCTAATGTATTGATCTTTGGTCTACTGTAGACTGTGTGTGCTATCCTGGTAGAGTACCTAATGTATTGACCGTAGGTGTACTAAAATCTGGTATCTTGACATTATTACGTTTGATATATTGGCCTGAGAACGTTGATATAGAAACTTGTCTATGAAATACTGTTAACATTTGATTGGCTGTTGACATTTGATAAAGAAACTTGTCTATGAAATACTGTTAACATTTGATTGGCTGTTGACATTTGACTTACTCACTTGAATAAGTTGATTTCAGGATGACAGTAATTGATGTAATTACCTGAGAATGTTATTACATATGTACCTGATGTACTGATCTGAATGTGTTGACAGGTAGAGATAGACTTGGGGAAGGATTACCGATACCACTCCACCTTCGCCTGTCCGATCCTGCGCCAACAGACAACAGACACCAATCCGCCCATGAGGCTTATTTGTGGTCATGTGATATCAAAGGACGCCCTTACAAAACTTTCAAATGGAACAAAGTAAATCTTTCTCTATAGCTGCTTAAAATCAGGGGGCTCTCCAAAGCTTGTATTTATATTAAACTGAAATCGTTTAATGTGATATTTGAATATTTTACACTATGATCCAAATTGTTTGAACTGAAAGTTTACACATATCAGGTATATAAGTTTCTTTTCTTTTTATAAATTAAGTAGGTAATGTAAAAGTTTTTTCTTTTCATGGTCCATATTCTTCACAGATTGTCTAAAATGATAAATTTTGCAGGATCTATTTTTCAGTGTTTATAGCACAATCTACTGCAATAAAAGCAGATTATTTTGCTATTTTTCCATGGGTTGTATTTACTGTGAAAAATTGTTTCCATGAAAATCCCCAAAATGAACACCTTAAGCAATATAAAAACGTTTACAGTATATTTGACCAGACTGAGGGGAGGGAGCTCGGGACTACAGATACGGCCTATACTTCACTAGACTACGATACCATCCTCAATACTCAAGGGGTTAGGTTCACTTACTCTCTCTACACCCTGCAATGTCACAGCAACATTGAAGGCACGAAGATAGATATTTCATTGGTCTCAGGTAAAAAATATCTGACCAGTTGCTAGGCTGATTCCTGTCCTTTAGGGATTACGGAGAAGCGACACCCATCTCCGAAGCGACACCTGTAGAGACTTGATTTTGCCATGACATATTCCGGGGATGTAGAGACTTGATTTTGCCATGACATATTCCGGGGTCGTAGAGACTTGATTTTGCCATGACATATTCCGGGGATGTAGAGACTTGATTTTGCCATGACATATTCCGGGGGAGTAGAGACTTGATTTTGCTATAACATATTCCAGGGGGGTAGAGACTTGATTTTGCCATGACATATTCCGGGGGAGTAGAGACTTGATTTTGCTATAACATATTCCAGGGGTGTAGAGACTTGATTTTGCCATGACATATTTCGGGGATGTAGAGACTTGATTTTGCCATGACATATTCCGGGGATGTAGAGACTTGATTTCGTCATGACATATTCCGGGGGTGTAGCGACTTGATTTTGCCATGACATATTCCGGGGGTGTAGAGACTTGATTTTGCTATAACATATTCCAGGGGTGTAGAGACTTGATTTTGCCATGACATATTCCGGGGATGTAGAGACTTGATTTTGCCATGACATATTCCGGGGGTGTAGAGACTTGATTTTGCCATCACATATTCCGGGGGTGTAGAGACTTGATTTCGCCATGACATACTCCGGGGGTGTAGAGACTTGATTTTGCCATAACATATTCCGGGGGTGTAGAGACTTGATTTAATCATGACATATTCCGGGGGTGTAGAGACTTGATTTTGCCATCACATATTCCGGGGGTGTAGAGACTTGATTTTGCCATGACATATTCCGTAGGTGTAGAGACTTGATTTTGCCATGACATATTCCGGGGGTGTAGAGACTGTAAGTGAGTTGAAGCCCTGGAGTGTCGTGGATGACAGCTAGGATAACAAGATACTTGAACAGTTCACCATTTTGAAACAAATTAAACACAGGATATGGTGATTTTAGTACCAATCATTCTATTCCAAAATTACAAAAAAAAATGTTGTAAAAGCAAAAAGCAGAGTTTACAATCTGGAGATATAAAGGTTTGCAATATTTCATCAATAAGGTTTCATTGGAGATAATTGAATTCATTGTTGGGTATAATTTGATGGAGTTATGCTAGATACAGGAATACATTAGTATACATGTTATAAACTTGTTTTTCAGGGTGAAGTGTCCTTACTGCCCTATAGAACAGCTACCCATGGAAGCCAAGCAGATTTACTTCTGAGAGGCCATGCTGATTAATGAAGTGGAAGTCAAAGGATTGCCTTTTGGTGGGACTTACGTAGTGGGTGTATTCTGCACAAGCTTGCTTCCAAATCAAAAGTTTAATTTGTGAATTTTGTTTTGAGAGCAAGACACCGATTTCTGTCAATTTCAGTGAAGATGTCTGGTGTTTCCTGCAAGAATATTGCTTCTACAGGGAAATAAATGTGGAATTCTGTTTATGAAGCCCTCAACGTTTCTAGATGTGACTCACACTCAACGTTTTAGCAACTTCCTAGAGGTCATAGTGCAACACTGACACCATGGAGGTCACATGTCAATATTGACACCATGGAGGTCACAGGTCAACACTGACACCATGGAGGTCACATGTCATAGTGCAACACTGACACCATGGAGGTCACAGGTCAATATTAACACCATGGAGGTCACAGGTCAATATTGACACCATGGAGGCCAGAGGTCAACACTGACACCATGGAGGTCACATGTCATAGTGCAACACTGACACCATGGAGGTCACAGGTCAATATTGATACCACGGAGGTCACAGGTCAATATTGACACCATGGAGGTCACAGGTCAACACCATGACAGCACAAGCATGTTTCAGTCTGTGATCTGACAGTATTTTTTACAGAGTTTGTGCTTAGACTGAACTTGTATATAATCAAGGGACAAATTTCTGTTTGTATTTATAGTTAAAGTGAAATATCTTGGACCGGAGGTGTGCAACTTAAAACCCCCCACCAAACTATTAAGCTATTTTGAAGGACAATGAACTTTTGAAAATAGCATTTCAATAAACATTTGCTCCTGGTACTGGATTGCATCCATACCCCGTTATTGTTATGTACTGGGTTCTTTATGTACTGCGTCAGTAACATGTCTATTGAACGACCCCGTTATTGTAATGTACTGGGTTCTTTATGTACTGCGTCAGTAACATGTCTATTGAACGTCCCCGTTATTGTAATGTACTGTGTTCTTTATGTTCTGCGTCAGTAACATGTCTATTGAACGACCCCGCTATTGTAATGTACTGGGTTCTTTATGTACTGCGTCAGTAACATGTCTATTGAACGTCCCCGTTATTGTAATGTACTGTGTTCTTTATGTTCTGCGTCAGTAACATGTCTATTGAACGACCCCGTTATTGTAATGTACTGTGTTCTTTATGTACTGCGTCAGTAACATGTCTATTGAACGATTCCTTTTTGATGTACAGCAATCCAGGGGAGACAATCAATTACAGTTGTAGGCCGGTGATCAAGATGTAAGATGTTACATATGTTGGTAAAATAGAAGATTTATCTGTTCCAAGTTTAAATGTCTGTGAAATGAAATGTAAAATATGTGATATTTTCTGTAATCAGTGACATCCCTGTAAACACATCATTGCTGTTAAAGGATCCCCGTGTTACTGCCAAAAACGAAGTCCATGTATTGGATAACCATGATGTCATTTTTGAAAGAAACCATGCATTGTGGTATTTTTATGGAAATAATAAAGAGAAAATAAACAAAATATAATGGATAAGAGTGTCTGAGTGTAGAACATTGGGTGGGGCTAGACCAGGATTTAAACCCTGGACATGAGATTGCTATTCTATCGCTGTAACCAATGGAGTTACCTGGTCAATGGAACCCTGGACACCAGATTGCTATTCTATCGCTGTAACCAATACTCCACCTGGTCAATGGAACCCTGGACACCAGATTGCTATTCTATCGCTGTAACCAATGGAGTTACCTGATCAATGGTACTCTGGACACCAGATTGCTATTCTATCGCTGTAATTAATGGAGTTACCTGGTCAATGGAAGTGTGCTAGCCCAATATTAATTGTACTACAGTTACGTCCAAACGGAAGTCAAGGTGACTGTATAGGAATAATGGCAGTGAAGTGGGACAGTGATCCTACAGAGAATCTTTTGTACCACAATTGACCTTTGAGATAATGTTTTGACCCCTAAAATTGGTTTTGACTCTTGAACAGAACAGGTCTAGTTAACATGTGGCAGTGTTTTGACATCCAAATATAAGGAAACATGTTATTTGACTTGTGAAATTGCAGCATTTTAAGGGTCAGCTGAAAGTCCTGGTGCCGGTATGTGTTTTATCACGGGTACATAACCACTTTGCCAAGTTATGATGAATAGAATCAAGGCCAAGTGGCATATTTAATATTTCTAATCAAAACAATGTCTTCTCTCTCAGATTTAGTATTAAATTTCTGTCTCCTGGCGGTTTTTGTTGCTCTTTGTGGATAAAGAAATGTAAATAAATATCTGTCGATTTCAGAGCTAGTTAAAAAGCTGATTGTACAGAAGGTGTAAATATTCTGTGTTGTTGTAGTGTAACGTTTGTTTTATCATTGTTTCTATTTATTCCTAATGTTAAGAACTTGGGTAAGATGCCCACCAGATCATTCTCAGTCTTACAGGAATTTACTTCACCCAGACTTTGCCCGATTGGTCGGGCAGCACTGAGATGTCAGTAGTGATTAAAAGGAGACGATAGTTGTTCCAAATATAAACAGACAACCGCTGTAGGATCAATTATCTGGATAACTTGGGTGATCTGTCGAGCAGATTAGCCGATAGGCCAAGTGTACTAGGTGGTCAGTCAATAGTCTGTCAAAAGTCCAGTGGTCCCTTTTTTAGTGGATATGATGATTTGTCAAGTGGATCAGTGGGTTGTTCAAATGTACCTGGTGATCTTTCAAGGGGATGATTGGTCAAGTGGGACATTGGGTTGGTCAAATGTACCTGGTGATCTTTCAAGGGGATGATTGGTCAAGTGGGACATTGGGTTGGTCAAATGTACCTGGTGATCTTTCAAGGGGATGATTGGTCAAGTGGGACATTGGGTTGGTCAAATGTACCTGGTGATCTTTCAAGGGGATGATTGGTCAAGTGGGACATTGGGTTGGTCAAATGTACCTGGTGATCTTTCAAGGGGATGATTGGTCAAGTGGGACATTGGGTTGGTCAAATGTACCTGGTGATCTTTCAAGGGGATGATTGGTCAAGTGGGACATTGGGTTGGTCAAATGTACCTGGTGATCTTTCAAGGGGATGATTGGTCAAGTGGGACATTGGGTTGGTCAAATGTACCTGGTGATCTTTCAAGGGGATGATTGGTCAAGTGGGACATTGGGTTGGCAAATGTTCAATTAGAGAGGATGATTGGTCAAGTGTCTTGGTCAATTATGGACAAAGTGACCTTTCTAGGGTGATTGGTCAAGTGGGACAGTGGTTTGGTCAAATGGACAAAGTGACCTTTCAAGTAGAGAGGAGTGTAACATGTTAGTCAAATGCAGCTGGTGACCTTTCTAGGGTGATTGGTCAAATATACTGTAGGTGATCAGTCAAGTTTACCATCAGTATGACACTGTAGGTGATCAGTAGTTTACCATCAGTATGACACTGTAGGTGATCAGTAGTTTACCATCAGTATGACACTGTAGGTGATCAGTAGTTTACCATCAGTATGACACTGTAGGTGATCAGTAGTTTACCATCAGTATGACACTGTAGGTGATCAGTAGTTTACCATCAGTATGACACTGTAGGTGATCAGTAGTTTACCATCAGTATGACACTGTAGGTGATCAGTAGTTTACCATCAGTATGACACTGTAGGTGATCAGTAGTTTACCATCAGTATGACACTGTAGGTGATCAGTAGTTTACCATCAGTATGACACTGTAGGTGATCAGTAGTTTACCATCAGTATGACACTGTAGGTGATCAGTAGTTTACCATCAGTATGACACTGTAGGTGATCAGTAGTTTACCATCAGTATGACACTGTAGGTGATCAGTAGTTTACCATCAGTATGACACTGTAGGTGATCAGTAGTTTACCATCAGTATGACACTGTAGGTGATCAGTAGTTTACCATCAGTATGACACTGTAGGTGATCAGTAGTTTACCATCAGTATGACACTGTAGGTGATCAGTAGTTTACCATCAGTATGACACTGTAGGTGATCAGTAGTTTACCATCAGTATGACACTGTAGGTGATCAGTAGTTTACCATCAGTATGACACTGTAGGTGATCAGTAGTTTACCATCAGTATGACACTGTAGGTGATCAGTAGTTTACCATCAGTATGACACTGTAGGTGATCAGTAGTTTACCATCAGTATGACACTGTAGGTGATCAGTAGTTTACCATCAGTATGACACTGTAGGTGATCAGTAGTTTACCATCAGTATGACACTGTAGGTGATCAGTAGTTTACCATCAGTATGACACTGTAGGTGATCAGTAGTTTACCATCAGTATGACACTGTAGGTGATCAGTAGTTTACCATCAGTATGACACTGTAGGTGATCAGTAGTTTACCATCAGTATGACACTGTAGGTGATCAGTAGTTTACCATCAGTATGACACTGTAGGTGATCAGTAGTTTACCATCAGTATGACACTGTAGGTGATCAGTAGTTTACCATCAGTATGACACTGTAGGTGATCAGTAGTTTACCATCAGTATGACACTGTAGGTGATCAGTAGTTTACCATCAGTATGACACTGTAGGTGATCAGTAGTTTACCATCAGTATGACACTGTAGGTGATCAGAAGTTTACCATCAGTATGACACTGTAGGTGATCAGTCAAGTTTACCATCAGTATGACACTGTAGGTGATCAGTCAAGTTTACCATCAGTATGACACTGTAGGTGATCAGTAGTTTACCATCAGTATGACACTGTAGGCGACACTGTAACATTATAAAATAATAGGATTTGTATTACATGTAATACATATTTATATCGAGAATAAACTGCTGTGTATCAAGGAGACCACACCGTTTATCTCTGACACTATCCCACTTCACGGTATCTTGAACAACAGATTTTAGTAAATGAAGGTTTGGTTATTTGGTACAAACTTTGAGTTGTTTAAATGATAGAACTAATTGACTTATTGTTTTGTCCTTAAAAAAAAAGAGAATAAATTGTTGATTTTTATATTGTCATTCCTGTCTTTATTTACTCAACAAACAAACATTTCACCCCAAAACGAAGTGTTTTTAACAGTTAGAATTACAGTCAAACTTCCATGTTTCAAACCTTAGGAAACCATCAGGGAGGGGAAAATTCAAAACACTGAGACTTCGATTCAAGAATTTTTAACTTGGAACATCTTTGAAATAGGCATAAGATGGAATATGGTTTGTTAAATGACAGAACACAAGGCAAAAAGTTTAATTTGAAATCTACAAAATATTGGATAAAATGTAACTAGAAAAATTGAGCTACCAGCTGGTCGCTAATGATCAACCAGTCCAGTCCAGCTACAATAATACAGTTTAAGCTGTTGGTACACTTTACCTGAAAAGCTTTAAACAAAAAACTAGATCAACAGTCTGTACAAGTTATAAATTTATTTGATGACATCCGAAATGCAAAAGCACAGAACTACATATATATAAAACATAACCGATTTCTACACACCACACCACACCCCTTTTACAGTCAAACAGAAGTTGCATGTTGGTCAATATGTAGTTCAACATTCATTTTATGATGTCATTTCAATTGTGACATCACAAGGCTTGCTACCAAATGTAGTATTTTCCTCCGTATAATTTTTATTCGTTCCATCTTGTTTTGATAATTAAAACAACATTATTTAGCATCAAATATAAGAATTTCAGATTTTTTTTCCGTGAATTTGTTCACCTGTACAAAAGTTTTTTTTTTTAATATTTCACTAGTCCAGTGACTTCTACAATTCCGATATAATAACAGACCTTCTGCACATGGTTCTACTCTAGATAGAGATATTAAAGGAGCATAATCTATTACAGTTTTACCTGCTGTGGAACACAGCACAATGACATAAATGAAAATATTTCATTAATTCTGAGAAAACACAGCTGTAACAATATATTTCACATTTAAAGGAGAACATTGTAATACAGAGATACTAGAACTCACAAACCAATACAATAGTCATCTTAATATCATACATCAACAACTCTATCACCATTTTTCTCAATATACTGTACCTCCAACAAAAGGACCAAAAAACGGATCAAGAAGTCAAAGTTGATGTTCTGTCATCTCTACCAAAGCAATTCTGTGTCTGGCCTCGGCCTGGGTATAAACAAGTGACAAATACAATCAATCTGCCTAAACTGGACTTCTGTCTTAACCAGACTTCTGTTCAAACTGGACTTCTGACTTAACCAGACTTCTGTCTAAACCCAGATTTCTGTCCAAACCAAACTTCTGCCTAAACTGGACTTCTGTCTGAACCAGACTTCTGTTTTAACCAGACTTCTGTCTAAACCAGACTTCTGTCTTAACCAGACTTCTGTCCAAACGAGACTTCTGTCTTAACCGGACTAATGTCTAAACCAGACTTCTGCCTAAACTGGACTTCTGTCTGAACCAGACTCTGTTTATGTTTCTCAAACATGATTGTTTACATCATTCTATATGTGATGAATGTTTGGACGGATTTCCTGAAAAAATCTCCACAGAGGGATATAAAAGTTTGATATGTTTTACTAAATACTGAAAATAAAAATTTAATTTGTCTCGGAGCAAAAAAATATAGATGATTAAATCTTGGGTCATTTTTTTACAAACTATTATAAAAGGATTTGAAGTAAACAACATACGCTCTGTAGCATTCTTCATGTGGATTACATGGAGTACATTAATGAAAGTAAATCAAAAATAAATAAATTCTAAAGAGTTATTAATATCAAGAAAATAAGGATTTTGGTCATGTACTTTGATAAGGCTTTCAGAAAAATTACATTTATACCAAAGTATTACATAAAAATTATATGACTTCTATGAAAAAAAGTGAAAATATCTAAAAAATATCTAAGAAAGGCTAGAGAGTTATAAATGCACCGTGTGAACACATAACAGCCAACGCCTATTTTTTTTTTATTTCTATCACATAAAATGTTATTCAAATACAAATTGCACATTGATAAATACAAAATCTGAACTGATGCTCAGCCGTGAACATGGTTGTCACAGATATAACAAAATGTTTACCAAATACTCCTTTCAACACTGTAGACAATAATGGACTCACCCTGAAAAATGTATGGTAGAGTCTACTAAAGCTACCTAGGGGTGAACACTCAACATCTGTAACACTCAGAAATATCACATCTATTCAATGATATAGCAACCAAATAAATATGAGTTTCATGAAATTTCTCAATATTTAACCTGACAAGGAAACATCTTCTCAACTTTTTAAAGATAATTCTGTTATGTTCAGAAGTCTGGAAATCTGAATATTTAACAGAATATGTCATTAACTCATTCACCACTGAAGACACATTTAAACTCTTCCAATTCAAAGGTTGGAATAGTTCATTATAAAATTTCAGGGGTGAATGAGTAAACAACAGATGTCTACACATCATTATCACATTTCTTGACTTACAGTCCAATACAAAATTAAAGGTCTTTTACATTTCATACATTTTTGGTCAATTATTCTGAAATCATGAATGTTACCTTTGAAACAGACATTGCAGTATAAAAGAAAACTGTCTAAAAATTTCTTTCACAATATTTTCTATATTTTCACTTGATAAATAATCATGCTTAGAAGTAGCAGGACAAGACAACATTGGAAAGTATGCAATTTCTGCCACAGAAAACCTCTGTATGGTCGCGTGTCAGATATAAGTTTGACATGTGATCATACAGAGGTTTTCTGTGGCACAAGTTCTCAACAATGAAATGACACCAGAGATGGCCAAAATGTAGGTCAAGCAAGCTAATGGCAGGTCATTTCAGCATTCAAACGTTTCTAAGTCATCAAAATCAGAAGTATGCTATTAAAAGTTGCCTTTAAATATATTAGTAGATATTTTTTTGAGGGGTATTTATAAGTTAAAGCGGTGATTTTAAAACATTTTTAATGCTAGGATATGTAGTGCAAGAGATTCCAAAATATACAACAGTCTGTGCAGATTATGTAGTCCACACTCTGATGGACCTGTAGGTCACACTCTGATGGACCTGTAGGTCACACTCTGACGGACCTGTAGGTCACACTCTGATGGACCTGTAGGTCACACTTTGATGGACCTGTAGGTCACACTCTGATGGATCCGGACCTGTAGGTCACACTCTGGGACCTGTAGGTCACACTCTGATGGATCCGGACCTGTAGGTCATACTCTGATAGACCTGTAGGTCACACTCTGATGGACCTGCACAAATACAGGTGACTTGGCAGGTATGTTAACTTAGTAATCAGAGTGTGTAACATTTGTTCTTTTTCCGGCTGTCTGAGAAATAACCAAAGTGAAGGGATACACCCTTAATAAAGTGAGTTTTAGATAAATTTGACATCACAGGAAACTTTTCTCCAACACAATTAAAGCATACAAACAACAATACAATATCTTTTATTATTAAGGGTTCTATTATGGGATGTAGGCTAGTTTCTGAGGTAGAATACCAGATCGGAGCTGTCGTAACCGGTGACACAAAATCCCATGCCTGCCTTGTGTACAAACTGTCCACCACACAGCTGTAAGTCTGTAACACTCTCACCAAAACTAAACTCAATCTGTAAAAACAGAAGACAAATAGTGACAAAATCTACTATATTCTTACTGAAAAATACTCAATCTGTATACAGAAGACAAATATAGAAAGTGACAAAATCTACTAAATTCTCACCAAAATATACTCAATTTGTAAAAACAGAAGATAGAATAAATTAAGTGACAAAATCTTCTATATTCTCACTGAAAAATATTCAATCTGAAAAACAGAAGACAATAATGTTATCATTTTTGTCACTTTTGTCGACAAAAAAAACCCTTAATCTGATGAACGGCAGACAATACCTTGTACAACATTGACGTAATCTGTGACACTCCTGTGGGAAACAAACATCACTACACTGTTAATTTTTGAAATTATCATCCTTTACAGTGTACTCAAAATAACTTGAATTCGCAAATGACCGACCTGTCTAAACCGAACCCTTCATCATTCAGAAACTCTTATAATAATACCTTCAAACAATTCTATAGTATTTATTTCACTGCATACACAGTTATATCCTAAAAAAGTAAAACCTATGTAATCAAAAAATCTGTGCAGTGATTTTTCTGCCTCCATTCCACAGGGGCCTGTGCCTTGAGACTTTGGGAAAAAGCATGATTCCCGGAAAAAAGTGATTTCTGCATTGATTTTGGAAAAACACAGCAGAAAATATCTACAATGTATAATCCTGAAATCTGTGTAATCCTACAATCCTTACTTCTCATAAATCTATAACCCTAAAACCTGTTTCTACCACTATTGCCCTTGTTTATCAACTCTCATTTAATTTTCCAACTTTAAAAAGACACTCGGTAACCTCTTAACTATTTAAAGTTTGAAAATTAACTAACCCTAGTTAGATAAACATGTTAATCAACCGACACTTGTTGTGTAAAACGCTACGTAATCCTTCAGTCCTAACATAACTTGTGCAAACCAATAACCCGTGGAATCTTATAATACTAAAACGTGTGTATCTTATACCCATAAATACTAGAACCTGTGTATCTTATACCCATTAATACTAACGTGTGTATCTTATACCCATTAATACGAAAACTTGTGTATCTTATACCCATCAATACGAAAACTTGTGTATCTTATACCCATCAATACTAAAACCTGTGTATCTTGTACCCATTAATACGAAAACTTGTGTATCTTATACCCATTAATACTAAAACGTGTGTATCTTATACCCATTACTACTAAAACTTGTGTATCTTATACCCATTAATACTAAAACTTGTGTATCTTATACCCATCAATACTAAAACTTGTGTATCTTAAACCCATCAATACTAAAACTTGTGCATCTTATTCCCATTAATACTAAAACGTGTGTATCTTATACCCATCAATACTAAAACTTGTGTATCTTATACCCATCAATACTAAAACTTGTGCATCTTATTCCCATTAATACTAAAACGTGTGTATCTTATACCCATCAATACTAAAACTTGTATATCTTACACCCATTAATACTAAAACGTTTGTATCTTATATCCATCAATACTAAAATGTGTGTATCTTATACCCATTTATACTAAAACTTGTGTATCTTATACCCATTAATATGAAAACTTGTGTATCTTATACCCATTATTTCTAAAACCTGTGTATCTTATACCCATTAATACTAAAACTTTCATATAATCCTTATACCTATGACTTGGTTAGGTTTTGCCCTAAAGATATGTACTGAAGTACACAGACATCCAGTACGAGTGTTAACAAGTCTTACCTCGGGATTCTCCCCTGCTTTCAGTTTCCAGATCCTTGCATACGTATCATCACTCACTGAAAGAAGCTGAAAGGGAAATTCACAAGAGTGCTTTCAATCAAATACATCTTGTTTAGTGCAATAGAATCAAATGTACAATTGCAAACATGTCAAAGGCGGGGTGGTGTGATGCCAACAGCATTGTAAACCATCTTCTTACATAAGTAAAGTTAAACCAGAGTACCGCGGGGCGGAACAATATACGCCCGTCAAATTCCATATAGTGTTATATACTTTCTTACATACTATAAAAAATGTAGGAGAAAATCTCTGGACAAAAAATCAAATACTGAAATGAACAAAGGACAATAACTTTTGCAAAAATTGTTGAATCAAAATTCTTTTAAGGGAGACACAACTTCATATCATGATTATAATGTATACCAAGTTTCAAAGAGATCCCTTGAAAAATGTAGGAGGAGATTGCCGGACAAATAAAAGTTTACGTCGGTCAGACGGACAACGCCATACCATAATACTTCCATCAAATTTGACGGGCGTATAAAAAGAGGCTCTAAATTTCTCCTCAAGAAAAAATAGGATTTTAAAGGATCCAAGACATAGCTTAATTCAAAACTATACCATCATTACAAATAAGTGTTTATGACATTTTTACCAGTTAAACACAAAAACTAATCAGTTAGTATTACGAGTAAAATGTACCTAGAATAAATAATAAAATGAAGACAAAACAAATAAGAAATATTCATTCAGTTAAAATACTGGATTCTCTTCACCAAAACAAGATGGTTGTGGCCTCTGTAATTGTTTAACTCATTCAACCCTGAAGACACATGAACTCTTCCAATTCAAAGGTTGGAAAAGTTCATTATGAAATCTCAGGGGTGAATGAGTTAATCAATATAACAATTTTGTGAGGTATCTGATTCACCAGTTAAAATATTTTCCAGGAATATATTTGTAATTTTTACAAGAACTCCACTTTATAAAAGACTGAAATTTTGTTGCTTTGGTTGTTTTTTAATGAATAAATCGAACGACGTTCATGCAAGACATCATTATCTTACCTCTCCACTTTCTGAGGCTATGTCCAGGGCATTAATCCAGCGTACATGGGCATTGACCAGGGCTGCTAGCCTTCCTGTTTTGGCACTGTATACCTTCAGTTGACCATTACCAAACCCTCCTACGATGATATCCTTCCATATACACAGACAGCTACAGGGATCACTGTAAATATCAGGTCAGTATTGTAAATATCAGGTCAGTATTGTAAATATCAGGTAAGTATTGTAAATATCAGGTCCCCATTACCTCTGATCCCAGTACCCCTGATCCCCGTACCCCTGATCCCAGTACCCCTGATCCCCGTACCCCTGATCCCAGTACCCCTGATCCCAGTACCACTGATCCCCGCACCCCTGATCCCAGTACCCCTGATCCCCGTACCCCTGATCCCAGTACCACTGGTCCCCGTACCCCTGATCCCAGTACCCCTGATCCCAGTACCACTG
>NW_018408283.1:128017-138787 GCF_002113885.1 Mizuhopecten yessoensis
ATTAATTAGCATCCTCCAATGATGTGACATGAGCGTTTACGTGCAGAATGGCAATCGGTGAATGGATAATAAAGAATAGGTGCATTTTTTGCTTGTGAAATGAAGGATAATTAACAGTAGTGGGAAAACATGCATGGAGAAAAGAGACATTGTACTCCTTTTATTTTTATTTATTTTTTATTCATATTAGTGAAAATTATTAATATTTGTAGCGACTATATTTACCGTCATTGAATATACAAAATCTCACAAATGTTCTTGGAATATATTTGAATTATATTTCCCAATGCGACTTTACCAACGTAAGAGTTATTTCCCTTACACCCAATTGGATACTATTTTGACACGGCGCGAATTCTTGTCAAACAGCAGCGGCAGTTGTGTCATGTTCTTAAATTGTTACACTTTCATAAATAAATACACCAGAAATAGCATGCTGTGTTACAAAAATGTTTGATAAGCATACACAGTTCACATATCGTCTCGTCTCGGAGCCATTAGTCTACCGTTATCAACCTAAGCACGATATGGCATATATACGTTACCGTTTCAAACATCAAAATAGAGTTTATACTTCATCACTCATACGGTTTATAAGTTTATATATTTACTTCTTCCTTCTACAGACAGCGTCAATGCTTGACAGTCTTCACATGTGCTTTCTCGAATCATATGTGTTTCACACGCGTAACACTCCCCAGACCGCAATCCGAGTTGCTAAAACGCTCAAACCTAGTGCACAAATTTCACCACCACAACACTCGTAGAATGCACCGGAGATAAACATTTCGTTTTCAGCAATTATTTAAAGTATGGATTATTATTTGGAGAAGAGTATCAGAAGACTTTATGTAACCCACAGGTGAGTGTCAGAGATTCTACTTTCTATTTACGATAACGAAACTATATAGCGGAAGCATGCAATACTTCCTCTGGTTCTCCTACAAGAGGAGGGAACTACTACTATTACTACTACTGAATTAGGCGCACGCACCCCGAACGTTAGTGGATCCGTCATTTCGTTCTCTGGACAGAATTAATAAGCCGCTCGGCTCTCGCCAAGAGCGGCTTAAAAAACATGTTAAGGATGAAATAATCAAAACATAGGCAACTACAGTGTTCTGAGTGTAAAAATTCAGTGGGGCTCGTACGGGATTAGTCTGAGTGTAAAAATTCAGTGGGGCTCTTACAGGATTAGTCTGAGTGTAAAAATTCAGTGGGGCTCGTACGGGATTAGTCTGAGTGTAAAAATTCAGAGGGGCTCGTACAGAATTAGAACTCTGAATTTCAGATTGTTATACTATCACTCTAACTGACAGAGCTACCTGGTCAACGAAAGTGTCCTGGACCAACTGTTCCAAAACGCTATAAAAGGGAGGTCACTGTATATACGATGAGACATGGATCTGTAACATACCGGTATGTTAACCACCTAGCACTCGTATAGCCGGGATTTAAAAAAACAAACAATACTTTTTAGGAAAATTAATGATAATGTGGCTAGCTTTGTTTCTGGTTTTGAATCATTTCTTGTACATACCCGGATCCTTGGATAAACTGACGCTGTCGGATACTTGTGTCGTTAAGTGACCACAAAATGATACTGCCCTGTTCATCAGAACTTATCAGTGTGTTTCTTTCCGAGGCAAGGTCACATACAGGATATTTGTGACCTAAAATTGACAATAACAAACATTCGCTTTGGAAAAGCACAACATTGCACTCGATGTATGAACAAGTACAACATTTACAGGATTACTGAACAATATTACAAAATTGAATATTACAAAATTGAATCGATACAGTGTAATGACAAACTTAAAAAAGGTTTACAAACAAATTGACTTAATTTGTATTAAGGTTAGAAGTAGTAACTAGAGATTTTCATACGTAATTTCAAATCTAAACCTAGCTAACATTTTTGTTTATGAATTTTAAAGGAATATGTCTGAAACTCACTCGGAATGGAGTCGAAATACATAGGTAGGAAAAGCCTCGAGTTTTATCCTTTAAAAACATTCATGTGATCTGTGTGCACGGATCTTTACAAACTCACCTGTCAAACTTTCCTTCATGTTTATGTTAGGTCCCTTTTGTGGAATATCAAAAACTGCTATTTCTCCCAATTGTGTTCCTAAAAAAAAAGGTTATTAATGATTACGTAATTATTACAACACTGCAGGATGTTCACTGCAAACGAGGTACATTAGTTTACCAAATGTTGGTACATGTGATAAGAAAATGTCCAATTGTATGTTGAGTTTCAACACATGAACAAGACACTGACTTTGACACAGGTTTTACAGTAAAACAAGAAAATGTCGGCCTGAATTAACGTAGATTGTCGATGTGGTTATGGTGGAGCCCTGAACAGTACAGAAACAAGTCGGACCAGCTTCAACAGACGGTCCCCAAACAGTGACGGTTGGTTATCATGTTTATCTAACCCAAGTTAGTTAATTTTCAAATTGTATGAAGACACAAGGTTTACCAAGTTGGCGAACCTTTTCCCCCACAATCTTCAGATATCGTTGTCACTTTTGGGATTAATTCCTGTTTCTGATCGGGGAAACAATTGCTATGAACAATGACATCACAATGGATGATGACATCACAATGGATGATGACATCACAATGAACAATGACATCACAATGGATGATGACATCACGATGGATGATGACATCACAATGGATGATGACATCACAATGGATGATGACATCACAAAGCATTGTTATACTGTATTGAAATCATTATTGAAATAACGCCCAGGATGTTACTAGTGTTCGGCCAATTCTCGATTTTTTTATTCGATGATTGATTATTTGACGTCTTGCTAGCGACCATCCATTATGAATAATCGATTATTACAAGTGAAGTAAATCCTTAAAGATTAACCAAATTGATCTGTTTTAAAAGGAATGATTACATCTGGAGTGGTTTAAAATGTAAGCGTGTCAAATACAGTTCAAAACTAAAACTGTACACTTGATCGGTAGGGATGAGTATTCGGGATCGGTAGGGATGAGTATTCATGATCGGTAGGGATGAGTATTCTGGATCGGTAGGGATGAGTATTCATGATCGGTAGGGATGAATATTCTGGATCGGTAGGGATGAGTATTCATGATCGGTATGGATGAGTATTCATGATGGGTAGGGATGAGTATTCATGATCGGTAGGGAAGAGTATTCATGATCGGTAGGGATGAGTATTCGGGATCGGTCGGGATGAGTATTCGGGATTATTGGTAGGGATGAGTATTCATGATCGGTAGGGATGAGTATTCATGATCGGTAGGGATGAGTATTCATGATCGGTAGGGATGAGTATTCGGGATCGGTCGGGATGAGTATTCGGGATTATTGGTAGGGATGAGTATTCATGATCGGTAGGGATGAGTATTCATGATTGGTAGGGATGAGTATTCATGATCGGTAGGGATGAGTATTCGGAATCAAAAATCCTTTGAGTTATGTCAAATGGTGATACCCACCCATGATTGTGCAAAGTTTTATCAAAACAACATGTCGACCTAAAGTCTAGGTAGAACAATAATACAAATTCATTAACTCCAAATCAGATTGAATATTGAGAGACAGATCTCACACAGTCACTCCTGTATTGAAAGACAGATCTCACACAGTCACTCCTGTATTGAGACACAGATCTCACACAGTCACTCCTGTATTGAGACACAGATCTCACAGTCACTCCTGTATTGAGAGACAGGTCTCACACAGTCACTCCTGTATTGAGAGACATATCTCACAGTCACTCCTGTATTGAGAGACAGATCTCACACAGTCACTCCTGTATTGAGAGACAGGTCTCACACAGTCCCTCCTGTATTGAGAGACATATCTCACAGTCACTCCTGTATTGAGAGACAGGTATCACACAGTCACTCCTGTATTGAGAGACAGATCTCATACAGTCACTCCTGTATTGAGAGAAAGATCTCATACAGTCACTCCTGTATTGAGACACAGATCTCACAGTCACTCCTGTATTGAGAGACAGGTCTCACACAGTCCCTCCTGTATTGAGAGACAGATCTCACACAGTCATTTCTGTATTGAGAGACAGATCTCACACAGTCAGTCCTGTATTGAGAGACAGATCTCACACAGTCACTCCTGTATTGAGAGACCACCTTAGGGAAGTCTGCTCCCTTCTTGTAGATGGTCTCCTAACATAGGTTAGTACACAGGAAAAGAATGCAATGGGGAATTTTAAAAGTGGTCTCGTTGTAAAAGAAAAAAGTTTATATATATTTGGGTGCCTCGGTAGCCGTGGTCACTAACGCGCACAGTCATTGTACTACTGTATGCAATCAAGTGTGAACTTCAGACCACTCACTCTCCCAAGAACTTCGGTTCGATCTCCAGCGGTGGCGGAAAAAGAGAGTGATGTCTGATAGGGTTAGTTGTTATCCCTCCAATGGCACGTGGTTTTCCTCCGCCACAAAAACTTCATTTGTTCCCTGTATGAGTGGCGTCGTAATAAAAGCTCTTCAGAGCTTTTGTTTGTTGTTGACAATGTACACAACGTTAAATAGATAATTATTTATTTTTATTACATTATATTTCTATTACAGTCACTGACTTACCTACACACAGGAAATTGTCCCCTACACATGAAATTCCTCTTCCAAAATTACCATACTCTTAAAAAAAGATAAGAATGGATTTAGACAATATTTATGATAAAAGGCTTTGTTCACTTTAGATATGAGCACTTACATAAACAAGAGGCCAAGAGGGCCTGTATCGCTCATCTGGATATTTAAGCAATCATGGCAAAATATTCTCATTAAATAGTGTATTGCAATTATTTCCAAATAATGGTTGTCTCTCAGCACCACCCTTACTTTATTGGGTCCCATATGCGTCCCTCCATCCCCATTGGTATATATATATGCGTGTGGTGGTGGTTGGGGATGGGGGCATGGAGGCGCACCTATTGTTTATACAAAATTGAATCCTTTTGGCCAGATTAATACTCCTATCAAATTTGGTTTAGTTCCCTTCTTCTCTATGGAATGAACAGGATTGTAAGATTTACCTCTATTTGTCTTAATGGGCCATGCCCCTCTGCCCACCCCCCTCCCTCCATACCCTCCATTCAAACAAAATTGATTTCCAGTCGCCCAAAGATGCTATACACCGAAGTTGGTTAAAATTCTTCGATTTATACAGAAGAAGTAGGTATTTAAAACATTATCACAATGTTTGGCCCCACTCCTCTGCCCAACCCCCTAGATCAAAAGTCATGTAAATTAAATGGCCTTTCTATCATTGGGAATGGTATCATGCATACCGTATTTATCTGACATGCCTGGTAATAAGCCCACCTTTATCTACAGCAGTAAGTAAAATTGCCCCGGATGCTATTTTGATGTCCTGTATTAAGTCAATCCCTCTAATCTGAGTCACAAATGTTGTTTGTTTTGTCTTGTAATAAGTCGATCCCTCTAATCTGAGTCACAAATGCTATTTTGATGTCCTGTAATAAGCCCATCTCCCTAATCTGAGTCACCAATGCTATTTTGATGTCCTGTAATAAGCCCATCTCCCTAATCTGAGTCACCAATGCTATTATGATGTCCTTTAGTAAGCCTGTGATCTCCCTAATTTGAGTAGGAGGATAATTGTTGGTCCCTGGGCTTACTGTAGGATAAATGTGATACATTTAGTTTATAACGTTAATGCCTTACCTGACGCCTCAGAGCTGTGAACATTGCCCAAGGCATGGAAATAGATCATGGCCGATCCATCATATTCGTATATCTACAATGTCAATACATACATTTTATTATGAAATCTTCCTGATTTAAAGTGTTTAGCCTTTAAATAGCATGTGATATAATTCCATCTATATTTAGATATACGTTTATATAATGTTTCAAATCAATCGTACCTGACGGTGCATAAATGTACGAATACGGTCACTGCCATATTATATGTATACAGTAAATCGGAAAACCTTCGCCAAGTCGAATATTTGCCTTTCCCCATTAAAGTCCATGTTCACCCAATTTGATCATTTTACCCTTCTCACTATAGATTTGTATGCTGCTCATTTACATTTCCTTCATGATAAATTCGCCGCCATTGCAGAGGACAAAAATGGTGAATGCATGTTTAACTGCGGCAAAACCTTCCCGATATTTATATGTATAAGGTCCATGCTAAGTTTAAACACAGACAAAAAAAACAATTCTAAACAAATTAAAAGCGTTGTTATTTGTATCAACTCATTCAACCCTGCAATTTCATAATAAACTATTCCAACCTTTGAATTGGAAGAATTCAAAAGTGTCTTCAGGGGTGAATGGGTTAATTTCTGTCTCATTTACCCCTTGTTTTTATGCATACAAGGTCTGGTATAACAAATGACTGGCCAGGTAAGGGATCATTGGGTGTACATAGCCTGGTGTAATTATAGAAATGTCTACCAATTATTTTTACAATGACTTACCGAAAAGCTGCCTTTTCAATTTTAATCTGCACTGATAGCAAACAAATCTTAATGGATAATAAAATGTCAGGTTGATACCCAGGTCTCTTAAATTTTGTGATATTCTTATTGACTCTTATATATAGAGCAGTTTTTGTCACTTTTATAACTTTGGCTTTTGGCTTTGGAATTGACAACATTATATGTCGCAGTGTAGCAGTAATCCAAATTGGGAACTTTACAGGACCGTTGTTAAAGGTTTGCTTGTTTTCCAAAGAATCATCTAAAGACGAAAGCATCCTCATTCCTGAAAGATGATTTAATTCTCAAAGGTACATGGTCACCTGAATACAAGGTAAACAAGAGGCCCAAGGGCCTTAGCGGTCACCTGAGTTATATCATAGATACTGGTAGCTTTATTTTATTGTTTAGATGTGATGTGGAAATCAGCATGTAAACTAAGTGAAATACAATACTTGTCATGTCATCAATGGATAAGAATTTGAAAATATTGGTAAATGTTCCCTTTGGGGCCCCGCCCTAGCCCCTGGGGATGGGGCAGGAATCCTAATTTTACAAAGTAAAACTCTCATTTACCCAAGATGATTCTGACTAAGTTTGAGCAATTTTCTGCTGAAAATATATAAAATATATACCGAAAAGTGTTATTTCCCTATATAAACTATATTAAACGTTAACCCCTCCCCAAGGGAGAACGGATAGCTCGGGGTCCTGATATTTTCAATTTAAATAAAGCCCCTGATGATCTTTCTTTCCACGTAAAGAAAATCACTGTAGTACCTCTGAGTCTGGAGAAGAAGATTTTTGAAATATTGATTAATTTTCCCTTTGGGGCCCCGCCCTGGCCCCAGGGGTCGGGGTAGGAATCTCAATTTTACAATTTGAAACCATCTACCTCCAAGGATAATTCTCACCAAGTAAAAATAATTTCCTACAGAAAGTTGTCAAAATATACCCAAAAGTGTTATTTCCCTATATAAACTATAGTAAACTTTACCCCCTCCCCAAGGGAGAACGGATAGCTCGGGGGTCCTGAAATTTACAATTTAAGTAAAGCCCCTGATGATCTTTCTTTCCACGTAGAGAAAATCACTGTAGTACCTCTGAGTCTGGAGAAGAAGATTTTTGAAATATTGATTAATTTTCCCTTTGGGGCCCCGCCCTGGCCCCAGGGGTCGGGGTAGGAATCTCAATTTTACAATTTGAAACCATCTACCTCCAAGGATAATTCTCACCAAGTAAAAATAATTTCCTACAGAAAGTTGTCAAAATATACCCAAAAGTGTTATTTCCCTATATAAACTATAGTAAACTTTACCCCCTCCCCAAGGGAGAACGGATAGCTCGGGGGTCCTGAAATTTACAATTTAAGTAAAGCCCCTGATGATCTTTCTTTCCACGTAGAGAAAATCACTGTAGTACCTCTGAGTCTGGAGAAGAAGATTTTTGAAATATTGATTAATTTTCCCTTTGGGGCCCCGCCCTGGCCCCAGGGGTCGGGGTAGGAATCTCAATTTTACAATTTGAAACCATCTACCTCCAAGGATAATTCTCACCAAGTAAAAATAATTTCCTACAGAAAGTTGTCAAAATATACCCAAAAGTGTTATTTCCCTATATAAACTATAGTAAACTTTACCCCCTCCCCAAGGGAGAACGGATAGCTCGGGGGTCCTGAAATTTACAATTTAAGTAAAGCCCCTGATGATCTTTCTTTCCACGTAGAGAAAATCACTGTAGTACCTCTGAGTCTGGAGAAGAAGATTTTTGAAATATTGATTAATTTTCCCTTTGGGGCCCCGCCCTGGCCCCAGGGGTCGGGGTAGGAATCTCAATTTTACAATTTGAAACCATCTACCTCCAAGGATAATTCTCACCAAGTAAAAATAATTTCCTACAGAAAGTTGTCAAAATATACCCAAAAGTGTTATTTCCCTATATAAACTATAGTAAACTTTACCCCCTCCCCAAGGGAGAACGGATAGCTCGGGGGTCCTGAAATTTACAATTTAAGTAAAGCGCCTGATGATCTTTCTTTCCACGTAGAGAAAATCACTGTAGTACCTGTGAGTCTGGAGAAGAAGATTTTTGAAATATTGGATAATTTTCCCTTTGGGGCCCCCCCCTGGCCCCAGGGGTGGGGGTAGGAATCCCAATTTTACAATTTTGAAGCCTCATCTACCAAGGATGATTCTGACCAAGTTTAAAAAAATCCATCCACTGGTTCTTGAGAAGAAGTTGAAAATGTAAAAGTTTACGCACGACGGACGACGGACGACGACGGACGAAAAGCGATTGGAATAGGTCACTTGAGCAAAGCTCAGGTGACCTAAAAACATAAATTTACATTTTGAATTTATATTTTTTCAATTACCACGATAAGAGAATTTTTTGAGAAAAGGGGGAAAAATAGCATTAGAGTACCATCATTCCAATTGGCCCCAAAACACTATTTATAATCTGTGTTATCCATAAATTTCTTAATAATTGACTATTTACATTCAGTAAATTAGATGTGACATTAGAAGACTTACCTGTATACCCCGGAGTGTTGTTAGCACCAGTACAGTCCTCACCGGCAACTGTATCCACTTACACTGAAAAACACAATGTCAAGGTCAATAGGCTATTTGGCCCGTTATCTTGACCTGACCTTTTTAACTCACAGGGTTTATTTAGCATACCAGAAAGCTACCAGCCAAATATCACTACTGTAGGCCTTTCCCTTCTTCTTCAGAAGATTTTTTTTTTTAGATATTTGACCCCTGTGACCATGAAAGCAGGCCAAGGTCACTTTCATTCAAATTATTTTGCTATGCTCCATCCCAGAAAGCTACCAGCTAAATATCCTAACTCAAGGCCTTTTGGTTCTTCAGAAGAAGTCATTTGAGGTTTTTGACAGTTATGACCAATGTGATCCTGAAAGTAGGTCAAGGTAATTTTAGTTCATCAACTTTGTTGGGCTACATCCCCAGAAGCTACCAGCCATTATCATGACTCTAAGCTTTTTGGTTCTTCAGAAGATGTTATTAAAAAGGATCATGGGCGGATTGATCGAGTGGTTAACACTCCGGCCTTACAAGCAGGCGGCTGGGGTTCGATCCCCGAAGTCGTTGTATGCATGGATAATCAGAGAAAGTGTTTTTCTCCTGCCCACACAACTCCAACAATCCAGGTGGAGTATAAAATTATATGGGGTGGGTGTTGCGGTATCTGTGCTGTAGCATTCAAGTGAGGTGGCACTATAAATGATACCGTTGGAAGCACGGTCTCACTACAAACAAAACACAATACATCTCCAGCACACACACATAGGGAGATATTAGCCAGGTGGCATAGGACGAGTAGTTAGCGCCTGATAAGGCAACTCCTGCGAATTCCTCAATATTGTATTGATTAATATATATGCTAATTGTATTGACTGTATAAAATTGTATATCTATGCACTGTACATGTAAAGCGCTTTAGAGTGGCTTATGTTAGCTAGATAGGGCACTATATCAAATGTTGTATATTTAATCTAAATTTAAAGTTATTGGCATATTTGACGAATGTGACGTTGAATAGTGGGTCAAGGTCATTTTCATTAACACATTTTTTGGAATTCATCCCAGAAAGCTTCCAACCTATGTCCCAAAGAAAAACCTTAATTCAAATTAAAGCTCCAACAAACTCTATAACAAAATCCATATCCTTGGGTCAAATAATATCCCAGTTGCTTATTAAGGGGGTGTACAATGAACACAGCCATCTTGAAAAATAATAATAATCAAAGCTTTATAGCGTTAACAAATAAATAGAGCAAATTAACGCAGACACATTTACATACTTTCTCCTTCATTGAGACTTAGAATGGGCTATCATATAGGTAGACACCAATATGGAAGAGACTGACAGTTTTCTTTTAAGTCTCAATTAAGAACAGGATGGTGGAAAATATAAGGAGGTGTTGTACACAGTGTGTGTACCCTGGCTGTGTGTGTTTATATGTTACACAGCATGTGTACCCTGGCTGTGTGTGTTTATATGTTACACAGCGTGTGTACCCTGGCTGTGTGTGTTATATGCTACACAGCGTGTGTACCCTGGCTGTGTGTATGTGTTTATATGTTACACAGTGTGTGTACCCTGGCTGTGTGTGTTTATATGTTACACAGTGTGTGTACCCTGGCTGTGTGTGTTTATATGTTACACAGCGTGTGTACCCTGTGTGTGTTTATATATGTTACACAGCGTGTGTACCCTGTGTGTGTTTATATGTTACACAGCGTGTGTACCCTGTGTGTGT
>NW_018408283.1:141027-150590 GCF_002113885.1 Mizuhopecten yessoensis
GTGTGTGTACCCTGTGTGTGTTTATATGTTACACAGCGTGTGTACCCTGTGTGTGTTTATATGTTACACAGTGTGTGTACCCTGTGTGTGTTTATATGTTACACAGCGTGTGTACCCTGTGTGTGTACCCTGTATGTGTACCCTGTCTGTGTTTATATGTTACACAGCGTGTGTACCCTGTGTGTGTACCCTGTGTGTGTACCCTGTGTGTGTTCATATGTTACGCAGCGTGTGTACCCTGTGTGTGTTTATATATGTTACACAGCATGTGTACCCTGTATGTGTACCCTGTGTGTGTACCCTGTGTGTGTACCCTATGTGTGTACCCTGTGTGTGTACCCTGTGTGTGTACCCTGTGTGTGTTTATATGTTACATGTGTAGTATTGTCATTATTTGTCAATATTGCTTTTAATATATTTGGTATTTAGCTATACACGTTCGTATGTAATGGAAATCAGCCTTCCGTGTAATTTTGTACGTAACACATTGCGGCAAAACTTTTAGCGCGCGAACGGAAATAGCATGTGTAAATGCGAGTAAGGTACGGGGCGGATGTGATGTAATGTGTTGTAAACCTGTTTGTCCAGTACGTATTGTCTATGTATAGTATTCCTAGTGTTGAATGTTGGGTAGTTTACCTGGCGCACTGGTCACTTTGAACAGAGCGGCCACTAGAGCGAACACAGCTTCATACTTACACCTATATATATACGTACAGTACTTTACCTAGCCAGCATAGGAATTGAAAGAGGTAGCCGGCACTAGAGCTAAAAGCACTTAACGTAAGTACCCATGTATAAAATATTAGTGTAACTCATAATAGTATCTATTGAATAATATATTTAACTAACATAATATTTTTGTTAAAAAGTAAAGTTGATATTTTGAAAGTCTCTGTAAATTTAGAAATCGGGCATGGTCAATTTAGTAGACAAGTGATTTCGAAGAAGCAAGTTTTTAATATATATTGTTTCCTTTTCATAGTGTTTACTGAATGAGTCAGACTGAGGACTCGGCGGACTTTGTCAGGGGAAAACCCTCTTCACATTGAAGAGGTGGGTATTTTATATATTTGTAATTATGTTGTATAATTAGATAAAGTGTAAACTGTAATTTCTATATAATATATAGATTGAATGTCAGTTTGTAAAATACAAATTCAGCTATTGTAACTGGCTACGGCCAGGTAGTTGTTTGACATGTTTTAGCTTATGTGATTGTATGAATGTTATATGTATAGTAATATGATGTATTTCATGTTACATTTTTTTTTTACAAGTAATAAATTAATCATAAGAAAAGAACCCAGGAGTTGTCATATATCTAGGCAAAGACGACTATTACACATGTGTAAGGGTTGATTTATCCAATCAATGCAACATATTAATGTTCTGCGAGATCATCCACAATTCCACATAGTTTCCACATCCACCTGTAGACAATTTGGCCAACTACAGGCTCTGGTGATACGTTACCAAGTATGTATGTAGTGGAAGTCCCTCCTATGAAGGAGAACAGCTATTATTGAGGTGATAATAGGGACTGCCACACTACCTTAACCCCATCTTCTCTAGCCAAGGGTTATGATCCGAGTAGCAGAGTAGGTAGATCGAACCAAATCGTAACCCTTGTCTAGCAAAGATACTTTTAGGTCATTCCAATAGGGCTGCCACACCAAACTGAATATCAAATTCAATATTGCATTCCATTAGCAATAAAGAATCCCTGTCACAAAAAAATCCTCCTCCAATATTTCTCAAACATAATTGAGGTACATGCACACTAAATTTCAGAAAAAATATTCTTATTCAATAACTGATGAAAAAACTCACTTTTTATATGTTCATTTTCCAAGGTGAATAGTAGTCACAATTCAGGAAAAAATCCATTTTAACTTGCAAATATCATAAGGTTGGATGTCCATGGAGATGCATTTGTCGAGAAATATGTAAGAAAAAGCTTCAAATCTCAAGAATGATGATGACATGTATTTTGATTGGGTATTTTACAATAATTCATAAAGCAAAATCTCACTTGCTTTGCATACTTTTTTCCCACCTCAGTCAGCCTTGTTCGCTTTGTGCTCAGTTGTGATTTATTCAGGGGAAATATATGCCATTATTCTGGAGATTTAATTGACACATTTTCTTACATTTTTCTCGACAAATGCATCTTTATGGACATCCAACCTTTTGATATTTACAAGGGTTACGATTTAGTTATATGCTATATAATTTATGTTTTAAATGTCTCACGAATTTCTCACTAATTCAGAGAAAAAATCACACTATTTTTGACCAAATCTCACTAAAAATAATCACTGATCTCACTACTTTGCACCGGAAAGTTATGGCATGTATGAATATACACACATTTTATTTATGTTTTAATTTTGAGCATGCAGAATCTCCCCTATAGAAAAAGTGGGCAAGTGTGAAGAGAGCATCGGTTAATTTAGAGTTTGGAGGGTCTAAGGTTCAATTCTTGATATATATGGCCGTGCATTTTTTCAGCTCCTGGTACGCTAACAAGGGATACATTTTGACAGTAAAAAATTACAACCATTGTATTTCACCATATCAATGAAATTGTGCAATGATTACATCTTTAATTTCAATGATGAGTGGGAGATAATAACAACCAGTGATGGTTTTTTTCTTTACAACCAACTTTAATATGTCTAGTTATTTTAGACTTTATAACGAAATCTGCCTATGTAGCCAGATACATTGTATGGAGGTACTGCAGTATGTTGATGGCCGAGTGGGACACTGGAATTTGTCCAGTGCTCCTATAATATTTTCCTATGGAAAACTGCATTTCTTTTGACTCATAAATGGACTGGACAAGTTGACATACTTGTAAAATCATTGGTGTGGTCTGGTGAGTTGCTGACGGTTCCTTACATATCACTTGCTTGTTGGTGACTGACGAGCCATCGGTCGTGGAGGAAATGATGTTCACAACAGCTTTATGTACCACCGCGTAATTCAGGGAGTCCTTCTCGGGAGTAATCAAAGCAGAAAGATTGTTAGCTAATGCTGATGCACTGCTTTTTAATGCAAGGGGTTTCTCGCGACGAAACATTCTCGCTAAAAGTGAAACTCCAAACTTTCCCTGTTGCTCGGTACGCTAAATTCTTACACATGCGTGAAAGAGTTTCCGTTTCATAATTTCCGGTACAAAAGGAAAGTAGATATTGGCGGTTAGAGGATTTGCCTAATTGACACAAAAACGTACGAAAACATCTTAAAAGACTTCAAACACACCCAGAAAAAGATCATATACACCACGTGACCCTACCACCCTTAAGATTACTTAATATATATTGTACATTTGGTCAAATTGAAAAGGTATAAGCCAAAAAAAAAACCGGTATAAAACACGTTCTTCTTCTTTCTTTTTTCTTTTTGGCATATATTTCGGATCTTCTGGTTAAATAGTTTTACCATAGTATGCATACTTATCACATAATAACACATTTAACACAAGAAAATCATATCACTGGTATATTAAGGAAACATAAAACACAAATATTCTGTCTAGAGAATGACTTCTCGATATCTTTAAATAAATGAAGTAATCAAAATTCCGGTCCGGAATCTGTACCGCATTTATATGTTCCCGGCAGTAACCTTTGTAAATACTTCCGTATTTGAACTCAACGAGGAAGTAGAATTAGAAAACGGAAACCTAGTAATGCTATTCCAGAATGGAAGGCAAAGTGAAGTCCGGACAAGTTGTACTGAAATCTGGAGTGATGGTGAGAATATTATTTATATCAACGGTGTCAGTATTATAAAAATCACCAACTTGTTACTACAGAAGTTTGAACTTTCGGCTGTAAGATCGAGAAGTAGATCTATTTGATTGTTGAACTAGGCTATTTTTTTCGATTTGCAGACAGACTTTCAAACTACACGAGTAAAGAAACAAAATGAATGCAGAAAAATATGACTTAAGGGTTTTCAGAAATTGAATTTAAACCGAGCTATATTTCATTGTATGCATTTGTAGGAGTTTAGAGCTTGTCTATTGAGTTCAGAGGTCCCAGGATCAATTCCGGTATGGTCCTGCATTTTCCTGCTCATGACAGTCATGTAACATTTGGTGCCTGTGTCCAACCCTTGTTTCAAGTACTTGGTGTATGCTTACTAGTTAGCAAGGGGATATCACAACCTGGGTTTTTTAATAGTGTTGTCTTTTGGGACGAAGACTTAGAAATAGGAGGGAGAAATGTAGCTGAACTGGACCGGGTCGATCATCAGCGACCAGGTAGCTCAATTGGTAGAAATAGGAGAGATGAATGTAGCTGAACTAGACCGGGTCGATCATCAGCGACCAGGTAGCTCAATTGGTAGAATTAGGAGGGAGGAATGCAGCTGAACTGGACCGGGTCGATCATCAGGTAGCTCAATTGGTAGAGCATCAGTCTAGAGATGGGAGGGTCATGGGTTTGAACTCTGGTTTGGCTGTGCATTTTCTATTCCTGGTTCTACATCTCTATGTGTATATTAAACTTGACCATGATAAAGAACAGATGACAAATGGTATATGTGACTACTGGTCTAGAAACTTGACCATGATAATTAAAGTACAGATGACAAATGGTCTATGTGACTACTGATGCTTAAACTGGACCATGATAAAGTACAGATGACAAATGGTCTATGTGACTACTGGTATATATACTGGACCATGATAAAGTACAGGTGACAATGGTCTATGTGACTACTGGTCTATAAACTGGACTATGATAAAGTACAGGTGACAAATGGTCTATGTGACTACTGATGTATAATCTTGACTATGATAAAGTATGGGTGACAAACAGTCCTTGTGACTACTGATGTATAAACTGGACTATGATAAAGTACAGGTGACAAATGGTCTATGTGACTACTGGTGTATAAACTTGACTATGATAAAGTACAGGTGACAAATGGTCTATGTGACTACTGATGTATAAACTTGACCATGATAAAGTACAGGTGACAAATGGTCTTTGTGACTACTGATGTATAAACTTGACCATGATAAAGTATAGATGACAAATGGTCTATGTGACTACTGATCTATAAACATGACCATGATAAAGTACGGGTGACAAATGGTCTATGTGACTACTGGTTTATAAACTTGACCTTGATAAAGTACAGGTAATAAATGGTCTATGTGACTACTGATGTATAAACTTGACCATGATAAAGTACAGGTGACAAATGGTCTTTGTGACTACTGATGTATAAACTGGACTATGATAAAGTATGGGTGACAAATGGTCTACGTGACTACTGGTGTATAAACTTGACCATGATAAAGTACAGATGACAAATGGTCTATGTGACTACTGGTCTATAAACTTGACCATGATGAAGTACAGGTAACAAATGGTCTATGTGACTACTGATATATAAACTTGACCATGATAATGTACATGTGACAAATGGTCTATGTGACTACTGATGTATAAACTTTACTATGATAAAGTACGGGTGACAATGGTCTATGTGACTACTGATGTATAAACTGGACTATGATAAAGTATGGGTGACAAATGATCTATGTGACTACTGATGTATAAACTGGACTATGATAAAGTACAGGTGACAATGGTCTATATGACTACTGATGTATAAACTTGACTATGATAAAGTATGGGTGACAAACGGTCCTTGTGACTACTGGTCTATACACATGACCATGATAAAGTACAGGTGACAAATGGTCTATGTGACTACTGATAAAGTACAGGTGACAAATGGTCTATGTGACATAAACTTGACCATGATAAAGTACAGGTGACAAATGGTCTATGTGACCACTGATCTATAAACTTGACCATGATAAAGTACAGGTAACAAAGGGTCTATGTGACTACTGATGTATAATCTTGACTATGATAAAGTATGGGTGACAAAAGGTCCTTGTGACTTCTGGTGTATAAACTGGATCATGATAAAGTACAGGTGACAAATGGTCTATGTGACTACTGATATGTGTATATTAAACTTGACCATGATAAAGTACAGGTGACAATAGTCTATGTGACTACTGATGTCTAAACTGGATCATGATACAGTACAGGTGACAAATGGTCTATGGGACTACTGATGTATTAACTGGACCATGATAAATTACAGGTGACAAATGGTCTATATGCCTACTGATGTATAAACTGGACTATAATAAAGTACAGGTGACAAATGATCTATGTGACTACTGATGTCTAAACTGGATCATGATACAGTACAGGTGACAAATGGACTATGCGACTACTGATATATAAACTTAACCATTATAAAGTACAGGTAACAAAGGGTCGATGTGACTACTGATGTATAAACTTGACTATGATAAAGTACAGGTGACAATAGTCTATGTGACTACTGATGTCTAAACTGGATCATGATACAGTACAGGTGACAAATGGACTATGCGACTACTGATATATAAACTTGACCATTATAAAGTACAGGTAACAAATGGTCTTCATGACTACTGGTGTATAAACTTGACCATGATAAAGTATAGGTGGCAAATGGTCTATGTGACTACTAGTGTATAAACTTGATCATGATAAAATACAGGTAACAAATGGTCTATGTGACTACTGGTCTATAAACTTGACCATGGTAAAGTACAGGTGACAATGGTCTATTTGACTACTGGTCTATAAACTTGACCATGATAAAGTACAGGTGACAATGGTCTATGTGACTACTGGTCTATAAACTTGACCATTATAAAGTACAGGTGACAAATGGTCTATGTGACTACTGGTCTATAAACTTGACCATGATAAAGGACAGGTGACAAATGGTCTATGTGACTACTGGTCTAGAAACTTGACCATGATAAAGTACAGGTGACAATGGTCTATGTCACTACTGATGTATAAACTGGACCATGATACAGTACGGGTGACAAATGGTCTATGTGACTACTGATATATAAACGTGACCATGATAAAGTACAGGTAACAAATTGTCTGCATGACTACTGGTATATAAACTTGACCATGATAAAGTATAGGTGACAAATAGTATATATGACTACTGCTGAATAAACTGGACTATGATAAAGTACAGATGACAAATGGTCTATGTGACTACTGGTCTAGAAACTTGACCATGATAAAGTACAGGTGACAATGGGCTATGTGACTACTGGTCTATAAACTTGACCATGGTAAAGTACAGGTGACAATGGGCTATTTGACTACTGGTCTATAAACTTGACCATGATAAAGGACAGGTGACAAATGGTCTATGTGACTACTGGTCTAGAAACTTGACCATGATAAAGTACAGGTGACAATGGTCTTTGTGACTACTGGTCTATAAACTTGACCATTATAAAGTACAGGTAACAAATGGTCTTAGTGACTACTGGTGTATAAACTTGACCACGATAAAGTATAGGTGGGAAATGGTCTATGTGACTACTAGTGTATAAACTTGATCATGATAAAGGACAGGTAACAAATGGTCTATGTGACTACTGATATATAAACTTGACCATGATAATGTACATGTGACAAATGGTCTATGTGACTACTGATGTATAAACTTGACCATGATAAAGTACAGGTGACAATGGTCTATATGACTACTGATGTATAAACTGGACTATGATAAAGTACAGATGACAAATGGTCTATGTGACTACTGGTCTAGAAACTTGACCATGATAAAGTACAGGTGACAATGGTCTTTGTGACTACTGGTCTATAAACTTGACCATGATAAAGGACAGGTGACAAATGGTCTATGTGACTACTGATATATAAACGTGACCATGATAAAGTACAGGTAACAAATTGTCTGCATGACTACTGGTATATAAACTTGACCATGATAAAGTATAGGTGACAAATAGTATATATGACTACTGCTGAATAAACTGGACTATGATAAAGTACAGATGACAAATGGTCTATGTGACTACTGGTCTAGAAACTTGACCATGATAAAGTACAGGTGACAATGGTCTATATGACTACTGATGTATAAACTGGACTATGATAAAGTACAGATGACAAATGGTCTATGTGACTACTGGTCTAGAAACTTGACCATGATAAAGTACAGGTGACAATGGGCTATGTGACTACTGGTCTATAAACTTGACCATGGTAAAGTACAGGTGACAATGGTCTATTTGACTACTGGTCTATAAAATTGACCAAGAAAAAGTACAGGTGACAATGGTCTATGTGACTACTGGTCTATAAACTTGACCATGGTAAAGTACAGGTGACAATGGGCTATTTGACTACTGGTCTATAAACTTGACCATGATAAGGTACAGGTGACAAATGGTCTATGTGACTACTGGTCTAGAAACTTGACCATGATAAAGTACAGGTGACAATGGTCTGTGTGACTACTGGTCTATAAACTTGACCATGATAAGGTACAGGTGACAAATGGTCTATGTGACTACTGGTCTAGAAACTTGACCATGATAAAGTACAGGTGACAATGGTCTATGTCACTACTGATGTATAAACTGGACCATGATACAGTACGGGTGACAAATGGTCTATGTGACTACTGATGTATAAACTGGACCATGATACAGTACGGGTGACAAATGGTCTATGTGACTACTGATGTATAAACTTGACCATGATAAAGTACAGGTAACAAATTGTCTGCATGACTACTGGTATATAAACTTGACCATGATAAAGTATAGGTGACAAATAGTCTATATGACTACTGGTGTATAAACTGGACTATATGTGACTACTAGTGTATAAACTTGATCATGATAAAGGACAGGTAACAAATGGTCTATGTGACTACTGATATATAAACGTGACCATGATAAAGTACAGGTAACAAATTGTCTGCATGACTACTGGTATATAAACTTGACCATGATAAAGTATAGGTGGCAAATGGGCTATGTGACTACTAGTGTATAAACTTGATCATGATAAAGTACAGGTAACAAATGGTGTATGTGACTACTGGTCTATAAACTTGACCATGATAAAGTACAGGTGACAATGGTCTTTGTGACTACTGGTCTATAAACTTGACCATGATAAGGTACAGGTGACAAATGGTCTATGTGACTACTGGTCTATAAACTTGTGGTTATACTAAATATTCACCAGATATTTGCTGACGTGATGAATGGTTTGATAAGAAAGTAATATGTTATTGGGACCATGATCAAACAAACTATCATGGCATTCGATACTCAAACACGGATGACACATCCCCAGACCCATCTCTTTTTCCATCACAATCAACTCGTATTTATTGATGGCTGTGTGGCTGAACTGGACATGATGATTACTTGAGACCTGGTAGAGCATTTTATCAAAGTGGCCTTGACCTCTTTTAGAGTTTGGATTTCTTTGGTTTGAAGCTCGGTCTGTCTGGCTCGGTTTTCTCTTGCATGACTAGCTTTCGATGTTTCAGAAAAGAATACCATACCATTTGGGACTTTTGTGATAAAATAATAAAGAATGAATATAACCACGGATAATAATTTATCAAGGGTTGTCGTAGCTTTGGCTTACAATTGTAGTTACTGGTATGGC
>NW_018408284.1:0-1008 GCF_002113885.1 Mizuhopecten yessoensis
TTATGTAATATGTATACATGTGGCGTGAGTTTAAAATAAAACTTGGAAAACTTGAAAACAACATTGCCTTAACCAAGGTAAACTAATATTTTACTTGGAATTCCTAATTTAATAAAAAAAATGTCCCTTATGAGGATATTTAACTTCTCACGTAGATGATTTGTTTTAAAACTTTGTTTTTTTTCTAAAATAATCTATCATGCGTTCTGTTATCAGCGATCAAGGTTAAATACTAACCCTAATACGTAACAAACTTTTCATATCAGATTATTGAAAATGATGATATTTTTTCTGTAATCATTGAAAAAATAATTATGAAGATAACTTTATTGTGATCATTTGAATGAGTTCCTGAGAAAATGTGCAGAAAAAATAGAATATCCTCAAGAGCATTTTTTATAGATACATTTACGATCATTTTGATCTACAAAACTACCTGCGTAAACCCATCCAAAAGAATATCTGAAAAAATAAATATCTCCCCATAACTTAAAATTAGAAAAAGGGCGATATCAACGTTAACACATTGAATCGTCGAGTGTGTAATGTTTGTAATTTAGATGATGTTGAAGATCATGTCATTCTGATTTGCGAGCAATTGTTTGGAAAACTTATAATAATAAAAAGCCAAGCATGCTTAAATCGAAAGGATTATTCAGTGTGAAAAATAGAAAAGAAATAACGAACTTAGGGAAATATATAAAATTTGCAAATTCGAGAAGTACCTTATTATTATAAATAAATATAGTTGTACTTGAAATTGTGTTGTGAGTGTGTGTAATGTTATTTTGTATTTTGCACAGTTAATATCACAATTTTTGTTACTTTGTAACCGGTGAGTCGAACGACTCAAAGTAATTAACAACTTGAACTTGAACCAGGCGATGTGGTTACGTACATGTATGACAAAATATAAAATATTGTAGCACCTACACTTACATGTATTAAGCACAGACAAACGAAATGTTATGCAGTTTTGCCACTCATCTGTATTGTGATGTTGTCTAT
>NW_018408284.1:2071-3075 GCF_002113885.1 Mizuhopecten yessoensis
TTGCAAACGAAATGGCAACATTTAAAACATTCTTATGTTCCTCCTCGTAGCGTACAATTTACTGACGTTTCTTCCTATGCATTGTGGGTATGTTCGTTTCGTTTTAGATATTTTATATGCTTCTGCTTTTTATGTAAACCCGTTCTTGTCACCAAAAACGAATCACCGTTTGTAAGCGTCACCCGTAGCACTTGCGTACCGTTTGCGTAACACTTCCGTACCGTTTGCGTAGCACTTGCGTACCAATTTCCGTACCGTTTGCGTAGCACTTGCGTACCGTTCCGTACCATTTGCGTAGCACTTCCGTACCGTTTGCGTAGCACTTCCGTACCGTTTGCGTCCAAGGTGGAACAGCGAACGTATGCGGGTCTGTACTATACACAATCCCTGTGGAAATCCACTTTTATTGATGAACTCTTTTCTCTTAGAAATTATTACGCCGCTGTATCAGCCAAACAAAAGCGACGTTACAAACGGCTACGTCACTTTTTTACGTTATGGGCTGATAACATAAATTTTTAAGCCAATGACAATGCTTGTTACAAGCAAGATTAAATCATAAACATTGAAGCTGAACAGTGCGATAATGTTTATAACATGTCTAGCGTTTTAATAGCAACACTACATGTTAGGAAAGGACACTTCATATGATGTTAAAGTGTTTATTATGGCTATAGGTCTGTTTATTTACCTGTAAAAATATGTTACTCGGAGGTTTTTAAAATTCTTTTTGGACATTGCCATAGCTATAATCATCTACTGTTGAGGCTGGTATGCATCTCCTCACCTAGTTAAAGATTGACATGCTATGAGTCCAGTGAGATATGTTTGTAAAGACATCCGCCTTAATGCTTTATTATTGACTACATTAACCTGGTTACGTACCTTTCACGTAGCTTACGTACAAGTTCAATATCTTTTAATTACATATATATATATTCCGATTTTTAATGAGGGGACTGCGAATATGACATACCAGGGGGTTGAAATTTAAGGTGACTATT
>NW_018408284.1:5462-6338 GCF_002113885.1 Mizuhopecten yessoensis
ATCGGTTCATTTTCGAAATGCACCTCATTCCTACGACATAGAAAGTATTTGCCAGTAGAAAACTATCAAGGCAAGTTTAGACATGTGTATAGGCAACACACAAGATTAAAACTACTGAAAAAATCACAACAACAACCTTATCGAATGGCCGTGAAATTTTGTTGTTTAGTAGAGCAGAACATTTACTTCCTCATTGGATACATGTGCGCTTGCGACGGAGCAGACACACATATCTCTTATATGTGTCTCATAATGTATGTGTTTTTGCGTGTTAACGTGTGTAACTTGCCGACCTCATAATGTCTATTTTGGTTGAATTACTTCCGTGTCCTATAGGTCTCATAAGTGATAACGACAGTATGATATTGCAAATAGGAACATTGTATCTAAACAAGCAAATTGTTCGTCGGGTGCGTATTACTTGAATGTATATATATATATAACAGAGATCAACATTCACTATAGACAGCATTCAACAAAACAGAGTAGTTAAGTATGTGAAGTTGCTGTTGCAGTTGAATACCCTAGACTGGCTACCAGCCCCTTAATTTGTTTATGTGGAATTTCTCAACTGCATTCTATTACTAGCTTATCTCCCCCTTGTTTAGAACTTAGGGTCTGGTCAAATGTGAAAAAAATCACTCCCCGAAATAGTGGCGAGGGGAGAAAGGTCAAGCGTATATTATATTACTGAAATTATGCTGATTTGTTTCGGTTATTAATATGTGGTTGGGATGAGACCAGGGACAGTTGTATTACCCTGGGTTCACAAGTGATTGTTGGAGTAGGTGAATTGGGCAATAGGGGATTCCTTTAGCTGCGTTCATATGTTATTGGCTAGACAGTATAGGGCCTGTTTAATTACAGTTGGATATG
>NW_018408284.1:6625-17336 GCF_002113885.1 Mizuhopecten yessoensis
GTTGATGAATTATCAAGCTTAAAGCCTTAACCAGATATAAAAAAAAGCTTTTTTATTTACAAGAATGTTTCGGGTAAATAAAACCATGATTGACTGTTTGGAATCAGTTTAAGCTAACCGAAGAGCAAGTGAGCTTATGCCGTGGGTTCGTGCCCGTCGTCCGTTGTTTTACTTTAGACGACTTCTTCTGAGTAACCAAAAGATCCAGGATGATGATATTTGGTCAATAACATGCTGGGATTAAGGACTAATACATATTTTCAACTGAAGGACACTTCATATGATGTTAAAGTGGTTTTTTTATGGTTACAGGTCTGTTTATTTACCTGTAAAAACGTGTTACTCGGACGTTTCACAATGATTTTTGGACATTGCCCTAGCTATAATCATATACTTTTGAGGCTGGTATGTCTCTCCTCACTTTGTAAAAGGGAAATTACTCCCGCATGACTTAGGTATATAAACGANATACATATATATATATATATATATTCCGATTTTGAATGAGGTGTCTGTGAGTATGACATACCAGGGGGTTGAAATTTAAGGTATCAATTCCACTTTCTTAGAAACTTGTTGAACCTTAAGGTTACAGGTGTGAAATTAACATAAGGTAAGCGATGCAGTCTCATTGGGACTGTTTTTATACCCATTAGTTAGCATACAAATGTACAAAGTGGTTAAAAATCCAAACATGATATACATAACATAATTATATGTACATTGTTTACATTATGCATTATGCCATAACAAACATGACACAATAATTCTAAGGTTCTTTGTTTACTAGTTCAACCAGTGTTTAGTCAGACAAGGGGTGAGAGCAATGACAGATAAGGTACCGACCAGCCTGCGGTAATCAGATAGTCAAATTATAAACCTTATCCACGTTTGTCTAGTCTCTAGAATCAGACATCCAAGTGATCAACATTATTATATTTTGTTTCTAGCTAATTAAATTTTCTAGAGACGGGGGCCAATCTATGCATATCATATCGGTAAGCTTGTGACCGAAGGTTTGTACAAAAGAGTATACCCGAGGTTAGGTGAATTAATATAAAAAAATAAAAATAAACAAAAGCAGTGAGGACAAATCATAATGTAATTGTTCGTGCAGATACGGCGCCCCTGCGAAAAAATACACATACCACCCTGTACTTACGTCTCCTGTTTAAATGTACATTTCTGGGAAAATCTGAATATGAACATATCATCATCTCATGTTTACCCCGCCCAAAGGGCCAAGTTATCGTATGCCGTGGTGCGGTGCTCGTGGTTCGTCCGTCTGTCCTGCGTAAACCTTTTATTTTAAACATGTTTTTCTTGTGAATAATTAAGAAGCATAAAGGGTCGATAGTTGGCCAGTAACATGCTGGCATGTAGAACTACCAAGTTTGTTTTTCAAATAAATGACCTTCGCCTATTTTAAAGGTCAAATATGTCAAAATCTGTTAACAACTTCTTCTTAATAACCAGAAGGTTCGGGATAGTGATATTTGGTCAGTAGCATTCCTGTATAAAGGGCTACCAAGTTCATTCAAATGAATTATCTGAACCTGAATTATAGGTCACAGGGGTCAAATATGTTTAAAATCATAAAACGACTTCTTCTGAATATCCATGACACCAAGCATGAGGAAATTTGGCCATGAGTTTGCTTGGATGAAGAACTACACAGTTAGTTCATTCAAAAGAACTTGACCTGAATTCAACATCACAGGGGTCAAATATCTTTAAAATCTTAAAACGACTTCTTCTAAATATGCACGTAGTATACTACGATAATGGGCTACTAATTTTGATAAAAATGAATGACATTGATCTGTCGTCAAGGTTACGGGGGTCAAATAGGTATTAAGTCTTTAAACGACCTCGTCTGAAAAACGAAAAGGTCCAGAATGATGATATTTAGCCCGTAAAATGTTCGGATGAAGTGCAACCATTTTTTTTTTTTCAAATTAACGACATTGACCTTTAATCAAAGTCACATAAATCAAACGTGTTCAAAATCTCTTAACGACTTCTTCTGAATAACCAAAAGGCCAAGGATGATAATATTTGGCCAGTGTCATGCTAGGATAATGGACTACCGGGTTTGTTAAAACGAATGACCTTGACTGATATTCATGGTCACAGGTGTCAAATTTGTTTCAAAATCTTTAAACGGCTTCTCCTAAATAAGCAGGAAGCATAGAGTGATAATATTTGGCCTGCAGCAAGCTTGAATGAAGAGCTATCAAGTCATTTGAATGACTTTGTACCTAATGAGATAAGGTCAAATTTGGTCAAATTTGTATAAACCATTAAATGACCCTATCTCAATAAACAAAAGGTTAGAGTGGTGATATTTGGCAAGTTGCATGCTGAGATAAAGGGTTATAAATTTGGTTCGTTTGATGACCCTGTTCGACTTTCAATGTCACAGGGGTCAAATATTCTAAACATCTTTTAACATGTTCTTTTTAATAACTTATAGCCTTACATCTTTTCTTTTTTTTTGCTTGATGCTTTACTTTGGATCAATTTTTAGGTTACAGATGTGAAATTACTACCAGGTGAGCGATGCACGCCCATTGGACCTTTTGTTATCTCTTATCTTTATTCATTTATTTTGTTATTGTGCAATATTTTTTTTTCGTGCGGGTATTGTCTGTGACTTCTTAAGGGCGATTAAGCAGTTTTAATTAGGAGTCAAACATAAGTAAAAAAAGTCCTTGTTCCTTTTTTTCTAACGATTTTGTTGGTATATTTGATTTTTTTTTAACTTCATCAAAAATGGTTCTCCGTTAATTTCTGCTCATCATTCCTGTTATTTAATACTTGAGTTTACCATCAACACATGCATACATGGATGACATTGCAATGCTGAGAATAGTGACAATGATTAGTACTTTAGAGCAGGAAGATTCATATATAGAGATAAACAATGATAATTCATTCTTTTACAGTTAACACCTGTCGTGAGGCAACTGTCAAAATCACCACTCAAAGTTCAAACCACAGTGCTGCATACATTAGTGGTAAAGCAGTAGATGGTTGTAAAAAACAAACCTTCGACAGCGACAATTGTTGTTCACATACATATCCATTTATAAAGGAGGCATGGTGGCAAGTAGATCTAGATGGACTGATCGTTATGGAATACGTCAAAATATACTACAGAGGTGAGTTAACAACTATTTTGATTTTTTTATTCAACAATAAAACAAAACTCGTGCTTTTAAAGGTTTTACGTGTCATTCGTGGCCTTTAGACGTTACTGTGTTGTCTCACTGCATGTCGTGAAAGACGACTAATGTAACTCGACCTCCATCCCCATCCCACCCGTCTTCATATTGCACTGGTTATTGCAAAGTCGTTGAGCCCTGAGTTGATATTATTGACATTCAGAAACGATATTTACATAATAAGTATTGAAGGATATTTTTATTTAGCTATAAATTGTTAAACGGCCCGTTATGCCTACCCCGAGAATGGTAAAAAAAACAACGAGAATAGCTTGACATGATACGTCATAACAACACAGAAAGCAAAATGCAGTGTACATTCAATGACGTAAATCGTATACAATAAGCATGGCAGGTTGTCTATGTTGTTTGTAATGCTTTCCATCAAGTCGACATTCTGACTAATGAATCGTCTCTTCACCAGAGGTTTTCATAATACGTTTTATATAGACCCTGGTTGTATTCTTGGTTTTTAACGACGGGCTGTTATATATAATACTGGTATTGTAAACATCAGGTGTTGTAACTCGGTTTTCTGTTTATACGTAAGCACACGACATCGGCCGTTACATATACATGTACTTCTGTCCGTGTTCATATGGATATGAGTTGTGACAAAGCCAAGCCTTGATAGGCACACTTTTATTAAGGGAAATTACTGATAAGAACAACCAGCATATAATCAATGATTTCTTCTTTTTTACATGCTTTACTGTGATATATCAATCTAATGGAACATAACAGAATCATTATCGATTGAAAGATAATTTGTGTTCATCTTGATAAATATATCTAGTTAATAATAAGGGCAAAACGGTAAGTGTTGCAAAGTAGGGCGTCAGACAGTGAGTGACAAATGAAAATCCCTAATTCCTCTTGATACTTCTGCATCAGTCGCCTGTTATAGAACATGCAGTGGGTGTTTTCCTGGCGAAAACGCGAAAATAGTATTGCGTAAAAACAGTATATACGCATAAGCTCTAGTGTATTACATTGTTTATCAAATTTAGATCAAGTGTATCAGCAACGACAACGATTTGGTGGTTATCAAGTATACCAGTCGAACACGTCGGATTGGCGGAACGGTCACCTTTGTCATATAGACACAACATCAACGTCGGCCGCGTTGTCATTGACTCCTGAGATCAATTGTACAGGTAGCGCCCAGTACTTGACAATATACAGCGACAGACGGTCAGGAGGTCTATGGTGGTACTCTGAAAACGCTATTCTGGAGCTTTGTGAGGTAGAAGTCTACGGTACGTAACTTACAATTTAACCTTAAAGAATTGTATTTACCCCAGTAGAAAATATTGAGGGATAATGGAACTTTTAGAAGTAGTATTTTAGACAAAAAACCAATATTAATGAATCTCTTTTGAAGATAAATGATTAACCATAACAACATATTTGCAATATACTTAAAGCATCTGTTATTTTTGTTTTTACTTTTTGGTTTAGTTACAGGATAGGTGTCTTCCATTTCAATACTCATCTTTGCCGTTTGTTATGTTTTGTTTGTCTACAAGTCAGTGAATTATGTTGCCATCAACAAGTTCGTATACATTTTTGTGCATCATTATAACGTTGTGGAAGATGTAACATATACAGAAATGTGTACATCCAAGGTATGAAAGAACAATAAAAAATGGTTAATTATATATTTTATTAGTTATTTAAATGATAACTGATGGGCTTATTTCCGAACTTGTATGCTGATACATTTCAGGTTGTCCGCTTGGGAAATATGGTGATGGTAATTGTGATTCAAATTGTGGTGTAGGCTGTGCCAATAGCCTGTGTGATCCAGTGACCGGAAGATGTGCATGTAAGTACATGCATCTAAAGATATTAATACTGGAAAAAAAGTACAACATGCCATTTGCCTATGGAACGAGAACAAACAACTACGTTTATCATTCATTTTTCTATGCATGGAGACCGTTGAGATAAAACTCATTTTAGGTATTAACAAAGAGTGTATGTCGTCATCATAACTTGATTCAACATACCGTGTATTGTCTTTGCTTTGGCGTCGTATATGCTTTATGTTCAGTGATAACATATATACATGTTTATCATGCAAACAATATAATATCATGCTCATTATAACATTATAACATTTTCTTATTCAAGTAAATCAACATATGGTAATCAGTCTTCAATATACAATTCTACATTCTATGTAAAATATCGCCACATAATTCTAAAATCATTGTAGACAATGCGTCTTATAAGTATATGCATTATGTACATGTTTCATATTATTTTTAGACTGTGCAGTTGGATACTATAGGCCTGGATCTTTATGTGTAGAATGCCCCCCTAATTGTTATGATAGCATATGTAATGCAGAATCCGGTGTTTGTTCTGGTAAGTGATTCCATGTACTTCAGCTTAAATCAACTTTTATATGGATATTTTTGTTTACATTTTGTGTTAAGTTAATTTCTTGTCATAAAATATAATGCATTCGCTGTGAGGTTTATAATTTTACTTTTTTATAATAAATTAATGAGATTCGGTTCACAATAAACAATTTGCCTTGCTCAATTGTGTTTTGAAATAATCATGTATTAAGCATCATTAAGTACAATTACATTATCAGTGGCAATTAATGACCTAAAACTTAGATAAGGAAAATGTAGTCCTTACAATTTTTCGGTTTCTGACTTGTTCTTTGTGATTTTCTATGAAAGCGTGTACTCCCGGGTATTATGGCAACCATTGTAATCAGACTTGTCTGTTCAACTGTAAAGACAACCGATGTATGCAAAGCAATGGAGAGTGTGAAGGTATGTATCACTGGAAAGTATAAAAAACGTGTAGAGAAATGTGTTATCTAATGATTAGTTAGGAAATTATATATAATTCACATATGTATGTGTCATGTTTACATAGATAAAGCAAATACATGTTGATAACATTAGGATTTTTTTATAACGTCTAAAAAATTAAAACTAACGTAGGTTTTCGGTAAAATTAGTATGATCTTTGCGTTTCATACTTGCTTAAAAGTTGGATACCAATACTATCTTTCAACATCAGGAATCCAAAAGGTTGATAACCGGTAAATGTGTCATATAACGCGTTTGATTAAAAAAAAAAAACAAAAAAAAACATAGCTTTGGAAAACAAGAGGATTCTTAACTTATATTCATGACATGCATACAATACAAAGTTGTTCTATATGAGATAGGTTTGTTTTGTCTATTAATATGTGCGTCAAATGTCAATAGGAAAATATATAAAGTTCGTTTTGATTTTGCATTTGCCAGACTGTGAGGATGGATTCTTCGGATCGTCCTGTGATAACTGCTCTGTCGGTTGTCCCAATCGTGTTTGTGACAAAATATCCGGAAATTGTAGTCGTACGTATTACAAAAAAGAGCACATGATCTACTCACTGATGGCTTATATTTCATTATATCTCATAACCTATTTTCCTGAGTTTGAATGTGTGATCCAATTGTCAATGAAATCATATTGTGATTATGGTCGTTTATTTGCGTATATATCATTACTTTATATTGCAATAAAGAAAAACATTTAGCTGTTTAAGAGAGCATATAAGATATATATCACTGTCGCTGATACCAGATTATTGTTAATGATTAAATTAAAGCATCCATGGACAAACACAATCATTATAAAAAGCCCATTTATTAACTACAGTCAATCAGAGCTGATTTAGACACGCTTCTTCTATATGTACACTGCATACGTATATGTGCATTATGCTCTAAAACTCTATGGATGTTTGAGAAAACTATGACTAGGATATACAAAGACTATGGAAACGGCTAACCTGCATAGGTAGAGAGAAAAAGTGACATGATTTATCCAAATGCATGTCGTAAGATGCGTCTAATGTGGAGCCCTTTCCATGATCCATGGCTGCTTTGAGCGCAATTAATGGATATTTAAAGGTTTACAAACGTAATGTTTACATACAAATTAAACAGATGATTGGTTATAATTATTTCCTATTTTTCATATAAGTTTGCATTCAATACTAGTGTTTTACTTCCATACAATATTACCAAGCTTTAGGAAAATAACTGCAATAAGATTAATCAGTTTGGAATATATGTGATATCAAAGATTGATTTCGTCGAGTGACATAAACATATACAATTTCTCCTACATCGTTGTACAGGTAAACAATACAACTATCTCACTCAGTAATAGCTTAACAAAGGGTTTAGTCGGTCTTGAAACATTGCGACACGTTTAATACGTACATTGTTTGTGTAAAAGTATATGGTATCATATGGGACGATTATAGTTAATGTGAATGTGAAAAAATAGAAAGAAAGTATCTGTGGCCATAATCTGCTTTGCTTCCCATTACGCTGTCTGTATCCGCTCTGCATCTCTTTACACACCTGATTTTCCCTACCCCTGCCTCCCCACACCAAAACGCGTTGATTCACTCAAGCTTAGGTAAAATCTTAACTATATTTCGTAATCAATATTTCGCACATGGAAACGATTGAAATAAAAAACAGAAATTTCGGCTCCACATATTTGTGTACTTTTAGCTTTTTTGGGATGAAGTGTGATCAGTTATGTTCTTCTAGTTGTAAACACAACACATGTACATATTTGTGTACTTTTAGCTTGCTTGCACAGCTTTTTTGGGATGAAGTGTGATCAGTTATGTTCTTCTAGTTGTAAACACAACACATGTACACAATACGAGGGGAAATGTACAGGTTTGGAACTTTGTCATTGCAATTAGTTTAAGCAGAACTAATTTGTTTTTGTACTCTCTGATATATGTGTATTTACAATAAAACGCTCAAGGGCAAGCAAATTATGTAAAACATTTCTAAAAATCTAATCATAGGTATTTAGATCTTCGTTTGGTATGCTCAAAATAATGTTTTTAAATTATTTGTTCAAATTTCATATGATTGACTATATTTCTAAATGTAGTTGAAGATAGATACGATACAATTGTATTATTATCTGAAAAGAGATGCAAATGTACTTGTAAAATCGTATTTATTTTTTATTTAAGCCTTCGTTTTCTTGTAATTCTTGTTTGAATATATAACAAATATAATTTGTTTTTAATGTAAAGTGAACGATGTATTTATTTAGTCTCAAATAACTGCCTATGTTGTTATTTAAGCATGCAGACCTGGATATTTTGGTGTTACCTGTAACACAAGCTGCCCGTCCAATTGTAAAGGCGATGTATGTAATCAGACCAGTGGGATATGTACAGGTATGGTGAGATGTAAGGTTATTGACAGAAGTAGAAACTTGATATCATACGTCAAGAGGATACTTTAAATTTACATTATTAACACACAGATTATATAAATCAAATAACAAAAGGGCGTATTTTTATTTCACAGCCTACAGCAAGGCAAATGTAATTGCCATAATACAAATCTTATGTAAACATTACTGCAAGGAGACGTCAGTGCATGTATTTGTTTAATTGTGTTTTAGAATGTGCACCCGATTTTTATGGCATTTACTGTCAGCAGATTTGTCCGGCAAACTGCCGAGACTCGCTATGTGCCAGAGGTAGCGGGGATTGTTCAGGTAAAATAATGCTCGCAAACAGAGTCACTTTTTCTATTTGCCGATCATTTCATTTTTTTGATAATAAAAAAGGGTACGTTAAGTTCGTTGTATGTGTTAAAAGTCTCATGTTCCGTTCGGTTATGTAACATGGTTGCTGTGGCCTATAATTGTTTGACATATACATGTATTGAGGCCAAGGACATGTGAATTATCCTTCTCTTTTTTTTTTTTGGCAAAACATTATTATGTTGGTGCATTATGGCATTGGACATTCCATCTAATGTATGATTTGTGACAACACGGTTTGTGTAGGGGACGACTTCTATTATGGTCCCCATTACAATTCAAGCTTGTTCAATATTGCTACTCAAGACATTTCTGTTTAATCTAAAGGCAAAACAATCTTAATAAATCATTGGCATTTCTAGAATTCAAAATTGGATTGTACGGGACAACTTTTAATAGTAATTGTTTTGATTAATGACCGGATATGCAGTCAATCGGGCTTAAAAAGTGAGGGTTAGTAAACTTAATTTAAATTAAATCATAATAACGTTACCCCATTTGATTTGGCATTAGGTGTAATGCACAAAATGAGTCGTATGTGTAAAATATGAAATATTTGTATTGTAGCATGTGAGCCTGGTTTCTTTGGACTAAATTGTAATATGACATGTTCTGGTCATTGTGAATGCCAACAGAACAACGGAACGTGCATAGGTACATTTGCCCTATCATTAACGTACAGAACATTCTGTCAAAGTATCTATGACTGAGCTATTAATCATGCATAGAAAAGATAGTTTAAAGTGTAAGATTCACATTACGTACTATTATTGTAAAAAGCCAATGAATCATGTACATTTTGCTTCATTTCTTTATCGTTAATTATAAATGTTTCACCTGAAACATCTTTATCTTTTAATATTTTATTTTTACTCCAATAGAGTATTTCTAAAAGCTTCACAAATCTTATTTTAATCCATTCTAATAAAGATGTTTTTTTATGATAACATGTGATTACCAAACTCACTTATTTTTTTGCAATTACACCACTTCAATTTGTATTATTAGCTTGTACGGGTGGATATTTTGGACTTAACTGTGAAGAGAAATGTGGGCAGTGCAGTGCTGAGTCATGCAGTAGGTCTTATGGGTTATGCTTCTGTAGCGACAAGACACACGGAACATGCGGGTGTAAACATGGCTGGGAAGGAGAGAAGTGCACTACACGTATTTTGTTTTATTTTGTTTTATTTTCAAAACTAATAACTTTGATGTGATATTTCACCTGGTTAATGTAGATTTTGTCATAAAAGGCAATATGGAAATAACGAAACTAGAACAACACATGTAATATCTATTTCATATACATTGATCGAAAAGGAGTTGTCATTGCATCAACGCACCTGTGTTTATTTCAGAGAAGGTAATGAAAGTCTCATACGACCAAACAGGAACGTACGCTGGTGCTGGTGTTGGAGTAGTGATTGTTCTTGTTCTTGTTGTTATAGCAACTGTCATCATCCTTAGAAGGTATGCACTCACGGTAATTGTATTTTAAACCTTTGCGAATGATATTCCAATATGCTATTTTTATATTTATTGATCTTTTACATTTCGATTCTGTTTCATGTCTGTATTTTCAGGAAACGATTTTCAAAACACAAAAAAGAAAATCAACGTGAATACAGAGGCAAGACGTTTACAAATGTAGAGTCTTTACCAATCCCGTTTGAAACGTCAGACACGCAAACAAGTAGTGGAGGTAATTGTGTAGATATAAGTTACCACGTATTAATGTCATAATCAAGTAAGGTGTTATCTGCATCACTGTTGTTTTATGTAAATGTCGAGGATAACATTTGACTGGGTCAAACATTATCTTAGTGTTACAGCAGTAGTAATACATTTTGACTTTTGATTATAAGTCATTGTCG
>NW_018408285.1:0-1010 GCF_002113885.1 Mizuhopecten yessoensis
TATATCGAAATGACAAGATATTTCAAATAATGTTTTCGTGATTGTTTTAGAATTTAAAAACTAGTCTTTGCTACATTGTATAGTAAACCCTTTTCTTCAAAAACTGTATACAGCTTTAAATAAAAGCTATCAAGTTAGCCAAAACGTTTCAACTATCTCTAACGAGAGCGTTTAAGGTATGATTAAACTGTCAGAATCTCTAGAAGATCTAAGATTTTTAAGACCGAATTGCTGGTTACACTTTTTGTGTTCCATAAAGTTATTGATTTTAATATTATTGAAGTGAAATACCTGAAGAGTGACGCCTTCCTTTATTTAGATTAATTAACATTTTGCATCACCTATTTCAAATTGGTACAACATGTGATTTTTTCTATATTTCAAGATAGATCTCTATCTAAATTTTGTGTCATATAACAAGGAGATACTGTAGAACGCGATTTAAGTTATACTGGGATAATAATCATGATGTGAAAATAAATTGAAGCGAGAAATCAATATTATTAATAACACGTCTGCGAATAAAATCCTAATTGGAAAATATACATATTGCAAGTAATAATCATAATGCACTTAGTTGTTAAATAATTGAATTACCATTAATTTTCTTTTCGTTTTTGATATCTCTGATGCGAATACTCATCAGCCTAAATAGAGACTAAAATCGCAGTGAAATCGCATCCTTGCTGCGTTAATAACGAGTATTGTAAATGGTATACCAAATCACAGCCTATGAAACTGTTTTTAATACAAAATCTGTTTGATAAAAATTAGGACAGAATTCTATCTTGTTTTACACCGAGATGAAAATGCACAATATGCAAGGATTACTTTAAACGTGTTCTAACAGTTTACCGATCTGGGTAGCGTTCCAGTTGGGGAACCCTGATCTTATCGACGTAAAGTATATGCCGTGTGTAGAGAATAGATTACTAGCCTTCAACAACAACATTCTGTGACGTCCCCGTAAATGTAGGTTCCCCATTGAACCCAGGCTGTCACAGTATTTT
>NW_018408285.1:1461-3331 GCF_002113885.1 Mizuhopecten yessoensis
ATAGAAATCAAAAGGACTGATTGAAGTGGGTTTTTTCTAGATAAAATAAATAGACATTTGAAGCAGGTACTTTTGGACCTCCTGATTGTTTCAGTTACAGAGCCCATGTCGAAGAATGTGATTCCGGTTTTATTCAAGATGGCCGTCGTGAATGTATAGAAATTTCTACAAGAGCATACCAAAGTGTCATCGGAATCGGAATCAATTCAACTTGGGGAAAATAAGAACAAAGGATAGATTTACTGACCATTAAACAGTTTAAAAATAGATTAAAAACATGTGTTCTTGAACATCTTCTGCTTTATTGCAGACACCCTCCATGTAAATCCATATCAAATCAAATGAATGTCCTGTCATCTAGTCAAATTCATAATATCTATCTTCATATAACAAACGGAACCGAAATATATTTTCCAATCGGACCATCATGGAGACTAAAACACTTGTACAAAGTCTTCCTCATCCTTCATCTTTGGAAATCCTGTGTTGTAAGTTTGTCAGTCAGCAATTGACATGTATCACATAATTCATAATGTTCAGATAAAGCTTCTGAATACCGAATAAATGGCGAAATTTTAATACCAAATGTTGGAGAGGAAGATATTACTTCAAGAAAATATATATTTACTATCAGAACATCAAACTCGCCCAGCTTATCGTGCTATTTAGTGGAAAGCCATCCCTGTTGGTCATATTGTAATTAAAGATCAAGGCAAGCGAGTTAAGAAAATGGGATTTCTAGTTTGGGAAGTATATATACGATCCTCGTTATAAACTCTCTTTTTTGTTGCTTTTTTAAAGGTAAACGTTCCGTCGATATATCCTAAATTAAAGTATTTGACAATGTTTGTCAAAGTTAACAGCCCTGGTACGCTCTTCACAATTTCGAGCCTAATGGTCATCGGATTGCAAAATTTAGTGGCATAAATTTACCTGTGATATTGTTTTACATTCTTTACCTACAATTTAGGAAAAATGGTCAACAAACGTACAGTTACCTACATTTTAAGAATAACTATCTCAAAGCATACATTTACCTTCAGTATGAATATAATGGTCACCAAACATACATTTACCTACAGTATAAGAATAATAGTCACAAAACGTACATTTACCTACCATATGACAATACTGGTAACCTTTTTCTCTAACACGTTAATTAAGACTAAGGCAATGGCCAGTCAATTATGTTAATAAAAAATATAACATTGATCCGCTCTTCCATTAAAACCTTGAAAGTATTACCAACAAATTATTCATATACAATGCTCTCTTAAACGCCTCTCCCGTGTTTCAAATTAAAACAAGTAGCAAGTATGTATTCATCAAATAAACAACAGGATAACTAGCACTGCACTAGAAATAATACTAATTGGTGAAATGCACACTAGACACCATTGAAAACTGAAGAGGAAAAAGTAAAGCCAGATTGTGAAACTTCGATGATGTATGCCACGATGTTTATAAGTACTGGAGTAGCCACAAAGATCGATTCATGTACATTTACATGTGATAGAATAGGTATAATAACATATAACCCAGAATTCGAAAATTACTTTAAAAGGGAACACATGCCAAAGCTGCCTTCGATAAAAAAAATCCAACGGTTTTCACTCTCGATACATATTCCACCACAATAATTGCATCTATGTTGGCTATTTCTTAAATAATACTATAAACAAGTAATTACATTTCAGAGAAGGTGTTAGATTGTCTGCTACGTTATCCAAACCAAGACCTGTATCCTTCAGTGAAGTTTAATGCATTATCACCATGGTTGAAACTGTATTAGGATTAATACTTGAAAATTAACATCTCAGTTGTAATATCGGTTTTAAAAAGATATGTATGATATTGAAAAGAAAAAAAA
>NW_018408285.1:3659-7860 GCF_002113885.1 Mizuhopecten yessoensis
TCAAAGCGAGAAATAAATTATATTAAAAACACGTTTGCGAATAAAATCATACCGGTTACAATTATCATATTGCGAGAAATAATCGTAATGCAAATAACACTTAATTGTTAAAATAATTGATATCAATTTTAATTAGGATAACTAACTTTATCTCTCTTATACTAATATTCATCCCAATTAGAGCACTCAACTCGCAGTGAAATTGCAATCTTTCTACGGTCATGACGAGTATTGTAACTGGCATACCATGTCACAGCCTATGCAACTGTTCTTAGTATAAGTTTTTTTCAGTTTGTTTATACACTGAGAGGAAAATGCACAATATGCAATGATCATTTGAAACATTTTCTGACAGTTTACCGATCTGGGTAGCGTTCCAATTTTGGAACCCTCATATATCGACGTGAATTATACGCTGTGGGTAGACAATAGAATGACTTGTCCCTTAACAATAACATTCTGTGACGTACACGTAATCGCCAGGTCTCTATTGATCACAGACAGTCACAGTCCATGGTCATCAATAAAGAGGAAGTCTTCACATTACAACATATACAATGGTTCAATTTAACAGACGAGAAACACCTAGTGTATAAGCTAGCTGTCAAATCATCTTACAACAATATTAAACAGCGTTAGAGTAAGTTTAGTTTTAATAAATGGATTTGAACAGGTCGGTGATTTTCAAAACATCGTCACAAACTTCCTGTTTTTCTGAGGCTTAGTAGTAATAAAGAATTTTAATTTCATGATAATGAGTCACAAACAAGCATTGAGAGCCACCCCTGCCGTCTTAATCTATTTATAGATACATACTTCCTAAAGTAAACATTGTCTGTAGTGTCCATCAAACAATTTTACCTACTTTTGATATTAGAGAATTAAAAAAAAATAGTTTAACATACCTAAGTCTTTATGATGGCTCTGGACACGAGAACTTCAGTACATGATATTGAGTATATTCCATATTAGCAAGCCTAGTACTATCATGGCTATATAATCACGTGACAGCCATTCCAGTGACGTACACCGACAAACACAAATGCTGTGTTGCTATTACACCACAAATAAGGTTCTGGTTAAATACGTGTATGCACATGTACAGCCAACACAAATAAATGAACAAAAACTCATTAAAGCAAACAAGACATTCATTCAAAAAAATCTCCAATTCTGATTTTCTTAAAGGTGACCTCCAATTATAAAAAAATCAAGTGGACTGATTTAAGAAGTTGTTCTATTTTTCTGTAAAAATTTGAAAAATTGAAGCAGGTACTTTTGGACCTCCTGATTGTTTCAATAACAGAGGCATGTAGAAGGATGTGATTTCGGTCTTATTCAAGATGGCCGTCGGTCGTGAATGTCTTTAAATATCTACAAGAGCATCATCGGAAACGGAATCAATAAAACTTGGGCAAAATAAGAACAAAGGTAATTCACTGGAGACCATTAAACAGTTTAAACACATTAAAACATGTGTTATTGAGGTGTAAGCATCTTCTGGTTTATTGCACACACCCGTCATGTTAATCCATATCAAATATAAAGAGTGTTCTTTGTTCTAGAAAAAATCATTATATCTACCTACATATAACACAAGGAAACGAAATGTATCGCGCTTGGACCATGATGGTGACTAGAACACTTGTAAATAAGTCTCCATCATCCTACATCTTAGGAAATCCTGTGTTGTAAGTTTGACTGTCGGCAGTTGACATTTATCACAAAAATTATAATATTCGAAGGGTGTTGCTATCATGAAAATGAAAGTTTGCTTTCAGAAGATCGATATCGCCCCACTTATCGTGCAACTTAGTAGTAAGCCACCCCTGTTGGTCATATTGTTAGTAAAGATCAAGGAAAGTGGTTTAAGAAGATGAGTATATTGTGTGACTAATTTCGAGTTAGAGGAGTATATACATACAACTAGATATTTTGTTCTTTTAAAGGTAAACGCTCTGTCGATAAATCTTGAATTAAGGTACATGTTCAGCCAACACAAAAATAATTTACCAAGATCAGTTTCAAACAACGCAAGAATTTTGGTATATACATAGGTAATGGAATAACCACAAAGGCCGATTCATTTGAAGTTCATATGTTAGAATAGGTATAATAACATATAACCAATAATTCGAAATTTACTATAAAAAGGAACACATGCCAAAGCTGCTTTCGACTATTTTGTCCCAACGTTTCTCACTCTCGATAATAATAAATGTAACCTTGTTGACTTTTTCTTAAATAATAACCATTTATTACAGTCCTTCATAAAAGGTGTGATATTGTTTGAGTTAACCTAACCAGGAACCGTATTCTTTATTGAAGTTGAATTATGTATCACCATGGTCGAAACTGTATTAGGGTTAGTACTGTTACACCTCCCCAGCCTCTTGAAAAAATGCAGTTTAGTCATAATGTCGGTGTTCAAAAGATATGGTATGTTATTTATATAAAAGTTCACAAGTAAATGCCTCAAACTATCACTTTTGTAGGGCTCGAAGAATATAAAAGAAATCACGATAGAAAGTTATAGGAAAACAAGAGGCCCAGAGGGCCTGTATTGTTTACCTGGAAATGTTAGCAAAATTGAAGTTAGAATGGCATGATGTCACTGGAAGTGTACATGTATTATATGGTTAGAAAGGGTTATATTTATATGCAATTGGACAAAAGCTTGTCATTCCTAAAATAAAGAATTTGCTATGTTTCCCCTATTGGGCCTCGCCCGTCTGTCCCCAGGGGCGTCAGACCCATCGTTGATACAAAATTAGGTCCCCTTCATCCAAGGATGCTTTAGACCAAATATGGACATAATCCTGTTTTTCCTACAGAAGAAGAAGTATTTAAAAGCTATTTTACCTCTTCGGCCTTGCCTCTCTGCAAAAAAGGGGAGTCAGACCCACCGTTTATACAAAATTGGTTTCCCTTCTACCAAGGGTGCTTCATCGCAAATTTAACAAAATTCTGTTATTCCTACAGACGAAGAAGAATTTTGAAGAATTTGGCATGCTTTCCCTATTGGTCCCCGCCCCTCAGGCCCCAGGGAGTCCAACCCACCATTTATACAAAATTGATTTCCCTTCTAAATATGATGCTACTGTTCGAAATACGTTCATCCCCACGGAAGAAGAAGGTAATTAAAGCAATTTCTCTATATTCCTTATTGGACCCCTCCTCTCTGCCCCCAGGGGGTCAGACCCACTGTTTATACAAAATGTCTTCCCCTTCACCCAAGGATGCTCGAGACCAAATTGGGATGAAATCCCTTAATCCCTATGGTAGAAGAAGGATTTTAAATGTTTTACCTCTATTTTCTCTATTGGGCCCCGCCCCTCTGCCCCGAGTGGAGCAACAACCACTTTTTATACAAAATTGAGTCCCCTTAGGCCAAGGTTGCTCCAGACTAAATTTAGATAAAATCCTTTAATCCCTACGGTAGAAGAAGGATTTTAAAGGTTTTACCTCTATTTCCCCTATTGGGCACTGCCGCTCTGCCCCGAGGAGGGCCAAGCCCAATATTTATACAAAAATTTCTTCCCCTTCACCCAAGGATGCTCCAGACCAAATAGGGATGAAATCTCATAATCTGTACGGTAGAAGAAGGATTTTAAAGTTTTTACCCCTATTTCCCCTATTGGGCCCCACCCCTCTACCCCGAGGAGGACCACACCCACCAATTATACAAAATTGAGTCCCCTTTGCCCAAGGATGCTCCAGACTAAAGAAGGATAAAAAAAATTAATCACTGCTATAGAAGTAGGATTTTAAAGGTTTTACCTCTATTTCCTCTATTGGGCCCCGCCCTCTTCCCCGAGTGGGGCCACACCCAACGTTTATACAAAATTGAGTGACCTTGGCCAAAGGATGCTCCAGCCTTAATTAGGATAAACTCTTTTCTTTCCTACGGTAGAAGAAGGATTTTAAAGGTTTTACCTCTATTTCCCTTATTGGGCATTGCCTCTCTGCCCCGAGGAGAGCCACACTCAAAATTTATACAAAATTGAGTCCCCTTGACCCAAAGATGCTCCAGACCAAATTGGGATGAAATCCCTTTATCCCTACAATAGAAGAAGAATTTGAAAGTTTTACCTCTTTTTCCCCTATTAGGCCCCGTCCCTGTGCCCCGGGGAGGGCAACACCCACCATTTATAACAAATTGAGTCCCCTTGGCCCAAGGATGCTCCAAACTAAATTAGGA
>NW_018408286.1:0-1010 GCF_002113885.1 Mizuhopecten yessoensis
TGATGTATATTAATAAAAGTTATATCAGCTTAAAGATTATAAAATAATTTTGCTTAGAGTGGTCGCCGAACAAAAATCGGTTCTGTAATAAACGAATAATGGGTAAAAATAGACAGAAATTTACGAGAAAGTTTGACTTTTTTTTACTCATTTTTCAAACGACTTTGATTAATTCCGGCCACCACTTTTGCGATTAATATAAAATATGTGTTTAAACAGTTGCTATCATATTAACAAGTGCAAAATTCTCTTGACTAGAGTATTCTCCGAACAAAAATCGGTTCATTACTTTTCGAGATATGAGTATTTATTAGAACGAAAACAGTTGAAAATATTGCCATTTTTATTTCATAGTGGTTCATTCCGGCCAACACTTTCACTTCCAATATAAAATAATGGTAAGCATAACTTATATCATTGTAACGGATATAAAATTATCTTTCCGAAACTGGTCTCCGAATAAAAATCAATGACGTATTGAGGGAGATACGGCCTAATATATACAAAAAATTAACAAAAAACTCTTCACGCCTGAGTGCATTCCTAGTTTTGTCCTCACCCGTTTGCGCATGCGTAAGGAACCAGCTGGCGCGGTAAAAGTATGCGGCCTTGTGTGTTGGCGCAGAATTTTCAATATATGGCAGGTCCGAGGGCGGAAGTTTACTTCATAAACTATCGTCCGCCTTATTGGTAAGGTTTTGTGCTTAACAGTTGTATATAATTTGAAAGATTTTTTTCTTTTGTCTGTCATTTGTAAATGTCTGAAGGCGTGATCAATGTCCTGTTTTTAATACTTCCGTGTTCATAAATGGAGGTGGTGTGTCGTCGTGTTTCAGATTTGTCTCTTCTAAGGGTTGTCACATATCTAACTAGGGAATCCAAACATTTTCTGAGATTTTTAAAGAAAGAATTAAAAAACGTAAGGTTAAATGAGGCTGACTGTCTTGCATACGAAACCGAAATTGGAAATACCAATGTCAGAGTCCGTGATCATGGTCTACTAGTAGTGT
>NW_018408286.1:2409-4480 GCF_002113885.1 Mizuhopecten yessoensis
TATACTGTAAAAATTTAGCCTGAAGGATCCTTGGGAGAAGGAGATCAAATTTTGTATAAATGGTGGGGCTGGCCTTCTTAGGGCCTTGGGTTGGGGCACAATAGGGGAAATTTAACTTTTTCTTCCAAATCCTTCTTTTCTTATAGGAATGACAGGTTTTTGTCCATATGTGGTCTGAAGCATCCTTGATGAAGGGGAACCAGTTTTGTTTTAACAGTTGGTGTGACCCCGGGGAGCAGAGGGGCGAGGCCTGTTAAGAGACTTAAAAGTCCTTCATCTTCTGATAGGATGAAGGCATTTTGACCAAAATTGGTCAAGAGTATTTTTAGGTGAAAGGGACTCGTATATAGGAAAAATGATGGGTCTGAGCCCCCTGGGGCCTAATGAATGGGGCTACATAGGAGAAATTTAGCTAATTATTGAAAATCCTTCTTCTACTTAAGGAATGACAGTATGTTGTCTGAATTTGATTTGAAGCATCCTTTAAGGTGAATAAGGGAAATATAGATATAGGGAAAACCTTTAAAATCCTTTAAAATCCTTCTTCTACCATAGGAATTAAGGGATTTTATCCTTATTTTGTCTGGAGCATTCTTACTGTAAGGGGACTCAATTTAGCATAAACGGTGGCAGAGTGGCGGGGCAGTAAAACCTTTGAAATCCTTCTTCTACCATAGGGATTAAGGGAATTTATCCCAATTTTGTCTCCATTATGTGTAGTAGTATATGTTACTACATGTATTAGGGTGTATTCATTGAAACAAGATGGCCATCAGGCCGCGAACTTGGATTTTGAAAATGAAGTTTGTTCTCGCTATATCACCAGAAATACTGGATGGATCATACTGAAATTGCATATGTACGTACAGTACCTACCATGGAGTGCTATTTCATTACCTCATATTAAGTACTTTAAACATATCCATGTGAGTGATACAGGTCCTCTAGGCCTCTTGTTTATCAGATGTGGCTAGGCTGTTATGTCGAGCCTGTCAAAAGTATCTTGATGCGTTAAATCTCTAACATTGTTGGAGTACTTATACTGGCCTACCTAATAAAATATGCAATTACATTCTCTTGATTAATATCGGTCGTTACAGCAACATGGTTATTTTTCTGTTGTAGACTTGCTTTTAGATATGATGTAGTGCACATAAGAGCCACGTTTGATCGACACAAAGACGAGCGAACCATGGAGAAAGTTAAGAAAATGATGGAGCGTGCTGAAAGTTATGTACACTAGCTGGGCTGTCCCGAGAAGGAAACAGTGTAAGCAAATTTATATTAAAAATACAGAATGCGTATACCAGAAAATGTTTGCCTCATCAAACTTTCGTCCTTCACATCAGGGATAATTCTGGAGCCGTTGACCCTTCAAAACTGAAATTGACCCCTCCATGTTCCAGTTTTCTTTTAATTTTACATAGAATGGACCCTCTTTTTTTTAATATTGCCGAAAAATTGCTGAAAATAGTTGACTGCTCTCACATTCCAGGATTTTCCCTGTACAATCAATAACGATGTATATTTGGTGTATTGATATTCACTGTAATGGTAAATTCACCATCAGTATGAACGGTAAAAACGGTGAAAATTAACCTGCAGCAACAATTTCCTGGTATACAGTAGCATGCAAACTATGATTTATTTAGATTTCCTGGCCTGTCATTTTGAGCTTAATTAACTTATTAGCTCACCTGGCCCAAAGGGCCAAGTGAGCTTATGGCATGGTGCGGCGTCCGTCCGGCATCCGTCCGGCGTCAACTTTTTACTTTAAACAACTTCTTCTCAGTAACCAAACGGGCTAGGGTAATGATATTTGGCCAGAAGCATGCTGGGATGAGGGGCTACCAATTTTTTTCAAATAAATGACCTTCAACCATTTTCAAGGTCACAGGGGTCAAATATGTTTAAAACCTTTAAACAACTTCTTCTGAATAACCAAGAGGCCTAATGTGATGATAGTTGGCCAGTACCATGCTGAAATGAAGGGCTACCAAGTTTGTTCAAATAAATGACCTTGATTCATATTCAAGGTCACAGGGGTCAAATATGTTTAAAACCTTTAAAC
>NW_018408286.1:7580-9074 GCF_002113885.1 Mizuhopecten yessoensis
TACTGAAATTGGGCCTGTAGCATGCTGGGATGAAGGATTACCATGTTAGTTCAAATGAATGACCTTGATCCACTTTCAACTTAATGTCCTTGTTCGACAATCAAGGTCAGAGGCGTCATATGTTTAAATCTTTTAATAGGTTCTTATGAAATCTTAAGATTACAAGTGTTAGATTAATAACAGGTGAGCGATGCAGGCCCATTGGGCCTCTTGTGTTTACAATGAAATGGCCTGCTATGCGCATGCGTTGTAGGAGGGAAATCCTTGATAAAACATTGGTCAGACATGAAGAAATCCCGATAATTATCTTAAAATTATTCATTTTTTGCTCACCTGGCACGAAGTGCCAAGTGAGCTAATGCCGTGGCGCGGCGTCCGGCGTCCGGCGTCAATATTTTACTTTAAACGACTTCTTCTTAATAACCCAAAGGGCTAGGGTGTTGATATTTGGCCAGAAGCAAACATGGATGAAGGGCTACAAAGTTTGTTAAAATTAATGACCTTCACCTATTTTTAAGGTCACAGGGGTCAAATATGTCAAAAACTTTAAACATCTTCTTCTCAATAACCAAAAAGCCGAGGGAGTTGATATGCGGCCAGTAGCATGCTTGGGTTAAGGGCTACAAAGTTTGTTCAAATGAATGACCTTCAATTATATTCAAGGTCACAGGGGTCAATTGTATTAAAAAAAAACATTAAACAAATTCTTCTGAATAACCAATATGCTCAGGGTGATGATATTTGGCCAGAAGCTAGCTGAGATAAAGAGCTACAAAGTTTGTTCAAATGAATGACCTTCANCCCAAAAGGCCCAGGGTACTGTTATTGTGCCTGTAGCATACTGGGATGAAGGGCTACAAAGTTTGTTCAAATGAATGACCTTGACCCACTTTCAAGGTCACAGGGGTCAAATATGTTAAAATCTTCAAACAACTTCTTCTCAATAACCAAAAGGCCCAGGGTACTGCTATTAGGCCTGTAGCATGCTGGGATGAAGGGCTACCAAGTTTGTTTAAATGAATGACCTTGACCAACTTGCAAGGTCACAGGGGTTGAAATATGTCAAAATCTTCAAACAACTTTTTCTCAATAACCAAAAGGCCTAGGGTACTGATATTGTGCCTGTAGCATACTAGGATGAAGGGCTACAAAGTCTGTTCAAATGAATGACCTTGACATACTTTCAAAGTCACAGGGGTCAAATGACGTAAAATCTTCAAAAAAACTTCTTCTCAATAACCAAAAGGCCCAGGGTACTGATATTAGGCCTGTAGCATGCTGGGATGAAGGGCTACCAAGTTTGTTCAACTGAATGACCTTGACCAACTTTCAAGGTCATTGGGGTCAGATGTCTTTAAAATCTTCAAACAACTTCTTCTCATTAGCCAAAAGGGCCAGGGTACTGAAATTAGGCCTGTAGCATGCTGGGATGAAGGGCTACCAAGTCTCTTCAAATTAATGACCTTGACCCACTTTCAAGGTCACAGGGGTCAA
>NW_018408286.1:10922-12232 GCF_002113885.1 Mizuhopecten yessoensis
GAGGTCATTGGGGTCAGATGTCTTAAATCTTCAAACAACTTCATCTCAATAACCAAAAGGCCCAGGGTACTGATATTGGGCCTGTAGCATGCAGGGATGAAAGGCTACCAAGTTTGTTGAAATAAATGACCTTGACCAACTTTCAAGGTCACAGGGGTTGAAATATGTTAAAATCTTCAAACAACTTCTCCACAATAACCAAAAGGCCCAGAGTACTGATTTAGGGCCTGTAGCATGCTGGGATGAAGGGCTACCAAGTTTGTTCAAATGAATGACCTTGACCCACTTTCAAGGTCACTGGGGTCAGATGTCTTAAAATCTTCAAACAACTTCTTCTCAATACCCAAAAGGCCCAGGGTACTGCTATTGTGCCTGTAGCATACTGGGATGAAGGGCTACAAAGTTTGTTCAAATGAATAACCTTGACCTACTTTCAAGGTCACAGGGGTCAAATGACGTAAAATCTTCAAAAAACGTCTTCTCAATAACCAAAAGGCCCAGGGTACTGCTATTGTGCCTGTAGCATACTGGGATGAAGGGCTACCAAGTTTGTTCAAATAAATGACCTTGATTTATATTCAAGGTCACTAGGGTCAAATATGTTTAAAACCTTTAAACGACTTCTTCTGAAGAACCAAGAGGCCTTGGGTGATGATATTTCGCTAGTAACATGCTGGGATGAAGGGCTACCAAGTTTGTTCAAATAAATGACCTTGATTTATATTCAAGGTCACTAGGGTCAAATATGTTTAAAACCTTTAAACGACTTACCCTTAATAACTGAGAGGCCTAGGGTGATGATATTTGGCCAGTAACATGCTTGGATGAAGGGCTACCAAGTTTGTTCAAATAAATGACCTTGATATATATTCAAGGTCACAGGGGTCAAATATGTTTAAAACCTTTAAATGACTTATTCTGAATAACCAAGAGGCCTGGGATGATGATATTTGGCCAGTAACATGCTGGGATGAAGGGCTACCAAGGTTGTTCAAATTAATGACCTTGACCCACTTCAAGGTCACTGGGTTCAGATATCTTAAAATCTTCAAACAACTTCTTCTCAATACCCAAAAGGCCCAGGGTACTGCTATTGTGCCTGTAGCATACTGGGATGAAGGGCTACAAAGTTTGTTCAAATGAATGACCTTGACCCACTTTCAATGTCACTGGTTTCAGATGTCTTTAAAATCTTCAAACAACTTCTTCTCAATAACCAAAAGGCCCAGGGTACTGATATTAGGCCTGTAGCATGCTGGGATGAAGGGCTACCAAGTTTGTTCAAATGAATGACCTTGACCAACTTTCAA
>NW_018408286.1:13005-17265 GCF_002113885.1 Mizuhopecten yessoensis
TGATATTAGGCCTGTAGCATGCTGGGATGAAGGGCTACCAAGTTTGTTCAACTGAATGACCTTGACCAACTTTCAAGGTCATTGGGGTCAGATGTCTTTAAAATCTTCAAACAACTTCTTCTCATTAGCCAAAAGGGCCAGGGTACTGAAATTAGGCCTGTAGCATGCTGGGATGAAGGGCTACCAAGTCTCTTCAAATTAATGACCTTGACCCACTTTCAAGGTCACAGGGGTCAAATGTCATAAAATCTTCAAACAACTTTTTCTCAATAAGCAAAAGGGCCAGGGTACTGATATTAGGCCTGTAGCATGCTGGGATAAAGGACTACCATGTTAGTTCAAATGAATGACCTTGATCCACTTTCAACCTAATGTCCTTGTTCAACAATCAAGGTCAGAGGCGTCATATGTTTAAATCTTTTAATATGTTCTGATGAAATCTTAAGATTACAAGTGTTAGATTAATTACAGGTGAGCGATGCAGGCCCATTGGGCCTCTTGTTTGTCACTTTGAATAATATTTCTGTTCATGTTAAAAACAAAATCAACTCTCAGTTTAAATATATCAGGTGACCGTTAAGGCCCATGGGCCTCTTGTTAAAGAATGTCTTTTCAGCTAACGTGCTCAAAGGGCAAGTGAGCCTATGCTATGGCGCGGCATACATGTATGCCGTCCGTCCGTCGTTGGTCTGTCTGGCGTCAACTGTTTTCTTTAAACAACTACTTCTCGACAACCAAAACTTCTAGGATCATGCTACATGGCCTGAAGCGTGTTGGGGTAAAGGGCTATCAAGTTTGTTCAAAGTAATGACCTTGACTTATATTCTAGGTCACATGGGTCAAATTTGTTTAAAATCTTTCCACGACTTCTTCTGAATAACCATAAGGCCAAGGAAGTCGATATTAAGCCAGTAGTATGCTAGGATGAAGATCTACCAAGTCTGTTTAAATGAATGACCTTGACTTATATTTAAGGTCACAGGGGTCAAATATGTTTGAAACCTTTAAATGAGTTCTTCTGAATAACCAAAAGGCACAGGATGATGATATTTAGGCCATAATATGATGGGTTGAAGGGCTATTAAATTTGTTCAAATGAATGACCTTGACATTTATTCTAGGTCAAAGGGGTCAAATATGTTCAAACTATTTCAATGACTTCTTCTGAATAACCATGAGGCCCAGTATGTTGATATTTGGCCAGTAGCATGCTCGGATGAAGGGCTAAGTTGTTAAAATGAATGACCTTCACTCATATACCAGGGATGTTTAAAGTTTTAAATGACTTCTGCGGTATAACCATACAGCTTAGAGTGTTGATATCTTGCTAGCAGCATGATAGGATAAAGGGCTACCAAGCTTGTTAAATAAAGTGAATAATCTTGACTTATATTCAAGGTCACAGGGGTCAAATTTGTTTAAAAACTTTAAACGTCTTCTTCTGAATAACCATGAGGCCCAGGATGTTGATATTTGGTTAGTAGCATGTTTGGATGAAGGACTAAAATGTTTTTTCATTTGAATAAACTTGACTCACTTTCAAGGTCTCAAATATGTATAAACATTTAAATGACCTAATAAGAGCGTAGCTCTCGGGCGCAGAAGCTCTTTAATGGTAACACATGCGTGCGTATACAGAGTTGCTTCCCCTTTCTACACTTTGCCTTCATTTTATTTTCGTCTGGAAGTAGATGTCCAGTGGGGAAACAGGAAGTGTATCCTTGAAGCAAAGACAATTGTGTTTCAACCAATACATGAATATCTTCATATATATAGTGAAAGCAATCTTCATGTTTTATTACTTGTTTATTAAGATAAAAAATAATATTTATTCTGAGTGAAAAAAGTTCATCAAATAAAATGTGATACTTACAGGCATGAAACTTCATTCAGAGATTATCATACTATAACGTCACAAGCACGTCACAATCCATCGGCCTTCATCGGTTATTTCCGGAAGGATGAAAAATAACCGGAAAATTCTGGAACTGATGTCCGTTGCATTTATCTCTTTGTTGGTGCTTCAAGACTTTTTTTTCAGTTTTTTCCACAGGCACAAAAAGTAAAAATGCGGATATTTTCTGAAGATCATTTTTTGTCACCAACCCGGTTCTGTTGTTTTTTCTACTGGGAGATATCTTCAAAAAAGAGATCATTTAAAATTTCATCAGCTTTTGATTTCCGTTTGTTGAGAATATGAACTAAATAATTGACATTTTTGAAAGTCTGGATATAGTTTTTACATTATTTATGCATCACCACTCATAAAAGAAGCAATGGAAAATGCATTTATGACGAAATTAACAATAATTTTCCAGACAACCAACCCAAGTGCAACGCCCTTTTTCAGCAATGTATTACTTTTTCACAAGGCGTGCCGATTTATAACTAGTTACAGACAGAAATCGTAATTTTATTTGGCATCATTACACGTCAAACCTTGGTGACAGTTACAAAATTTAACGTCCTCGTCCGTCAACTTTACCTTTAAACAACTTCTTCTGAAGAACGGACAGGCCTAGAGTCATGATATTTGGCTGAAAGCTTTGTTTGTAGGAGCCCAACAATGTTTGAGAATGAAAATGACCTTGACCTACTTTCAAAATGACATTGACCTACTTTCAAGGTCACAGCGTTCAAATATGTCAAAAACTTCAAACGACTTCTTCTGAAGAACTAAAAGGTATAGAATCTTCATATTTGGCTGATGGCTTCCTGGGATGGAGCCCAACAAAGTTTGAGAATGAAAATGACCTTGACCTACTTTCAAGGTCACAGCGGTCAAATATTTCAAACGTTAAAAACAAGTTCTTCTGAAGAACTAAAAGTAATATAATCTTCCTTTTTGGCTGGCAGCTTCCTGGGATGGAGCCCAACAAAGTTTAATAACGAAAACGACCTAGACCTACTTTCAAGGTCACAGGGGTCAAATGTGTCAAACACTTCAAACGACTTTTTCTGAAGAACTGAAAGGTATAGAATCTTTATATTTGGCTGGTGGCTTCCTGGGATAGAGCCCGGCAAAGTTTGAGAACGAAAATGACCTTGACCTACTTTCAAGGTCACAGGAGTCAGATATGTCTAATGCTTAAAACAACTTCTTCTGAAGAACTGAAAGGTATAGAATCTTTATATTTGGCTGATGGTTTCCTGAGATAGAGCCCGGCAAAGTTCAAGAATGAAAATGACCTTGACCTTCTTTCAAGGTCACAGGGGTCAAATATGTCAAATATGTCAAAAACATCAAATGACTTCTGAAGAAGAACTAAAAGGTATAGAATCTTCATATTTGGTTGATGGCTTCCTGGTTCATTTGAATGACCTTGGCCTGACCCACTTTCATTGTCACATTTAGTCAAATATGTATGAACATTTAAGTTACCTAATCTCAATAAACAAAATGTCTAGGGTGGTGATATTTTGCAAGTTACATGCTGAGATGAAGAGCCATAAAGTTTTTTCAACCTAATTACCTTGTTTGACTTTCAAGGTGACAGGGGTCAAATGTGTTTAAATCTTTTAACATGGCCAAAAAAGGTGTATTACTTGGAAATGGTTGCGATCCCCACCATATAACCATGGTATACAATTGCTGAGTATAAAGAGAAGAATGCAGGATTTGCCCCAAGGATGGCCCTAGGGTCTGGCCCCACCCTTGGAGACATAGTCCCTGGGTCATAACTTTTAAACTGTTGAGATCCCCACCCTAAAACTATATACAAATGCTGGGCATAAAGAGACGAATGCAGTCATGATATCAGAATAGACCCTGGGGTCTGACCGAACCCCAAAGGACCTAGTTTCTTAGTCACAGCTTGACAACAGTTGAGAGTTCCACCCTATAACCGTATATACAATTGCTGAGTATAAAAAGATGATTGCACATATGCTTCCAGGATGGCCTTGGGGACTGCCCCACCCTTGGAGACTTAACCCCTGGATCATAACTTCGAAATGGTTAAGATCCCGACCCCAAAACTATAAATACAATTGTTGGGCATAAAGAGACGAATGCAGTCATGATATTAGAATTGATCCTGGGGTCTGGCCACAACCCTAGGGACCTAGTTTCTGAGTCAAAGCTTGGAAACAGTTGAGATCCCCACCCCATAACCATATATAAAATTGCTGGGCATGAAAAATCTAATACAGATATGCTACAAGGATTGGCCTTGGGGTCTGGCATAATCCCTTGATCTCATTTGGAGAATATTTTGCCATGATTGCTTAGGTATCCAGGTGAGCGATACAGGCCCTCTG
>NW_018408286.1:18751-26074 GCF_002113885.1 Mizuhopecten yessoensis
ATTTGCCTATTTAACCTTAAAATGGATCACTTCGCTCTAGACTGACACTTCACCATTTACAAAAAAATAATTTAGTATCATTTTAGGACTCAGACATGATTAAGAGGTGATTTGTGATCGCTCAGCAACTCTTATGATCACTGACACTACATCTAAGATCACCTACTTCATTGTTGAGGGTTTGACAGGGTGCCATTCATTTCAAACAAATATTTTATCTATAAAAAGTAGGGCTAAACTATTTCAACAGTAAGAGGATAAAGTAAAGAATACAATACTTTTTGTCAAAATTTCCATAGGAAAACGTAATGTCCTTTACGAAAGGTGTACATAATAAAGTCTTTAAAAAGTAAGAATGCATCTTTATAGTGATCAGGGGATTTAATTTTTCTCATAACGGATCAAAGTATAAATAGTGTCATTTAGGGGGAAAAGATTATTCTGAAAAAGAACTGAATTCATTTTCACCCATTTAGGTATTGAGTATCATCAGTGCTTATGTACGGGACACAATCAACAGAATTTGGGGTTTATCATACACAATGTTCCTCTTACGATGTGAACATAGCAAACATGGCTATTTCTTCAGTGGTCGGAAAACCCCCAAATAAACCTAAAAGTTCTGACCTCCTGTGAGGTTCCTAACTATTGGAGACATTTTGATGTTCTGAAGAGGTAAAAACCACTGTTACTTTAATTATGACCATAAGTATATCCACCTGTACAACAATTACGATGGACATAGGCGTAGTATTTTTTCGGAATTTTATCAATAATAAAATAGGCCAGATTATATATTAAACAAATTGTAAAACTTGCTTCAAAATGCGTTTTAATCTCGATTGCTTTACAAAACCCTAAAGATTGGTTCATGACATTTGAAAAGAACAAACGTCTTTTATTTTAGAATAAATTGGCATGAAAGTATAATTAATATAATTGTTTTTAGATATGATTTGATAAATATGATATAAAAGTTTTGTTATTTTAAAATTTTGGATATATTTTTTACAGGGAATGTTTCCTATTGAGAACATGACCAATATACAACCGTCAGAAGACACAGCGTTAATTGATTTGGAATTTCCTGTGTGTCAGAATATTACAGCAACCTTGAAATGTGGAACATATCGTATACGTCAGGCAAAATGTTGAATCGCGAATTGACTTTTTAAATATTCGCGTTTCATCAGTGTCTTTTCAGTTACAATCATGGTTTTTCTGTGTTTCTGTTTTAATTTTTAATCGGTCTGCAGTTCTGAAGAAATGGCAGAACGTCGAGGCCGTTCCAGGACAAGGGTTACGTCGCAATATAACAGCAATGACCCTACAAACTGGACGAAAGCGAAGCTTCGAGGAAAGCTACAAGAGCTCGGCATATGGACTCGCCCCAGCTATAGTATAACCGATTTGATTCGAATGTATCAGAACCAAAGCGTATCTCGCGTTCGGAACATTGTCAGACCTTTATTACCGTCAGAGGAAACAACTGTGACCACAGAAACAGAATCTGTGCCCACGGTAAACGAATTGACAGGGCAGAGGGACTCTGTCACCGTGGTTCAAGACAACGAAGCATGCTCGTCTTCATCTTCCACGGATGGCAGGAAGACTGAAGTCACACCACCACGACGTAGAACAGGAAAAAGAGGAAGCGCCGTCATAGAAACAGCGACGATAACGAGACCAACGCCATCTTTATACAACAGGATGCAACCAGCGGCGAAGACCGCCAGATACACGGACGACAATGCAAAAGGTACGTACTCTTCTGATTGGGTTTGCATATCATTATTGAATAAGTGGAACCAGCATGTTGTAGATATACTTAATATATGATTTTAATCTTCCCTTATAGTATTTAAAAACAGGTAAAGGCTCATTTGAAGTTGGTGATATCTAAATGTAGAGTTGTGTGAAAGACTTTTTTCTTCCAAAAAAAAGCATAAAAAAATACACATTAGCGTTCACTGACTGATGCATGTTTGTTATATTTGAAAACATTTGAAAGTTTAAATATGTTGTCTAGTTGTGTTACAATTTGATAAATCATACACCACACAATATGATAGAACTGATTGTATATATATATATACTGTAAAGCGCTTTAGAGTGGCTTATTCTAGCTAAATAGGGTGCTAAATCAAATGCTGTAAATTAGGTTATAACAAGTGATATGGTTGATCAAACTTCATTATGAATAAACAAGACATGATTTGTTTTAAGAGCTCCATCATCAGATGATGGTGTTTTAAAAACGAATCCCCAGCAGGTTCGGGGAAAGAAAAGGTATGCGAAGTATAACGTCATGTTTTCGTAAGAGGAGACAAATATGTGTCTCTGAAAAATGTTAGTTTGTAGCTCACCTGGCTCAAAGGGGCCAAGTGAGCTTATGTCGTGGTGCAGCGTCTGCCGTCAAGATGTTACTTTAAACAACTTCTTTTTAATAACCAAAATGTCCAGGGTAATGATATTTGATCAGAAGCATACTGGGATGATTTTGATTACCTAGTTTGTTCAAACGAATGACCTTCGCCCCTTTTCAAAGTCACAGAGGTCAAATATGTTTAAAGTTTTAAAACCACTACTTATGAATAAACAAAAGGTCTAGGTTGATGATATTAGTCAAGAAGCATGCTGGAATAAAGGGCAACCAATTTTGTTCAAATGAACGACCTTTGCCTATATTCAAGGTCACAGGGGTCCAATATGTTGAAACTTTAAACAACTTCTTCTGAATAATCAAAGGTCTAGGGTGATGATATTTTACCAGTAACATGCTAGGATAAAAGGCTCCCAAGTTAATCGAATGAATGACCTTCACACATATTGAAGGTCACTGGTGTCAAATAATTTCAAAACTTTAAACAACTTCTTCGGAATAACCAAAGGATGCTGATATTTGACCTGTAGCATGCTCAGACGAAGAGCTATCAAATTTGATTGGTTCATGTGAATGACCTTGACACACTTCTGGTCAATTGTGTATAAATCTTTAAACGTTTGTTCAACTTAATGCTCTCGTTTGTCTTTCAAGGTCACAGGAGTCAAATTTGTTTAAATCTTTCAACATGTTCTTTTGAATGACTTTGAGTCAAGACACAGATATTTTGCCAATAGCTTTATTTTAGTCTTCTATTAAGACTACAATTGTGAGATTAAACCAGGTGAGTGATGCAGGCCCATTTGACCTCTTGTATGCTATTCTTCCCCCACTGTAATACCTGGGATCTTTGTCATTTCCTACTGGGTTTTTTTCCGGCGTTGTCTTCCTACGGAGCTTTCTGTATATGACATAGTTTGTGTGAGGACGTTTAATCCAAAATAAATAATCTTTTAATTGACCTCTTCTGTAATCCGTCGTCTGACACTAACAATTATTGTTATGGTTATCTATCAGGAAGTAACGGACGTATATTTTTTATAACCGAGATTGGAGATTTGTTTATTCATCAAACACATATATCGTGTGTAACAGGAGGTCAATCTCCAGAAACATTCCATAATAGCAGACCAATTGGATAGAAGGATACATTCTAAAGCATATATATGCTATGTAATTGGCATAGCACCACATACACACACACACAAACCCACACCCACCCACACACACCCCTTTTGCTTAGTAAGGAATAATTACAAATAGAAAACATACCATCCATTTTGACAATAATTGGATTGAAATGCATGTAATAATAATTAGGCATGTAGGTATGTCGTAAATATGTCATAAAGTCATTATGACGCCTGTCCATCGACTTTAATTGGACATTCTTAATTTACATAACATTTTCCGTACTTCTTGACAGTATAGATACAAATATGGTTCAAATTTCCTTTCGTTTTGAAAATAATTGACCGGTTTTACCACGAGAATAATGATCTACGTCATCATACCATTTGTAGGTAAATGGATCTATTAATAGCTCCTTGAGGTGTCTCTGTTGACCATATATGCTTTTGGTAGGTCCATATATTGTTTAAACCGGTATTATTGGGAATAGACTAAATAAAATCCAACAATTTGAACTCAACAAGACCATTCAGTTCAGTTGGAGATATCAGTAATTATATAATACTTGCTATTTTGTTATCATCTTTGATTACACACAGGGTAGCTTATGCCAAAAAGTCATCAGTCCTGTTTCATATCTGTTGTCAATGAGTAATAACCAAGCTATACATATACCATATAGTTAGGGGGGGGGGTTGTTAAGGAAAAGAAGCCGACAAAGTGCTGTTATTTTACAGCCCCGTCAAAACTTCAACATGGCAGCCATGGTGGTCGTTTTTGTAACATGATTGCGTATCATGGTTTTCCTAAACAACACCTATTTTAAACTTCTTTTCAAGTTCCACCAGTGGGATTGAGCTTGTCCAACTTCTCCTAATCTATTGGGCCAATTTCAAAGAAAGTTTACGGATATGACAACTGTCCCATGGAATGGTGCATCCAAGTAGTACTTTTTCATTCCGACCCTTTTAAAAGGAGTTATGGCCCATTGTTAAAAAAAACACACCTTTGTCTGCCTCCTAAACTACTGGGCCGATTTCTATGAAAGTTTATAGTAATTTCACCCTGATGTCGTGCATCAGGGTAGTATTTTTTCATTTGACCCTTTTTAAGGAGTTATGGCCTTTGTTACAAATAATTGTCGGGGTGGCCGCCGCCAGTACCTGTATACTCATTGTCGCAAATTCTTTTAACCTTCAAGTAAATTATCGACTAAACAAAGTATTCTATATTTAGGGTATAATCATATCTCTTAATGATTCTTTGCCGTGTTTGTTATGTGAAGACCTGTCAGGACCGAATGTTTGACTTTGTTGGTTTATTTATAGGTTTTAACGTCCTATTAACAGCTAAGGTCATTTAAAGACGCGCCTCCATCTGTGTTGTATATGTGTGCATGCATGCATGCATGTGACTGGATTTGTTCATGTATTTTCCTCCTTGTGAGAACGCGGATCTGATGCCGACTTTATAGAACTATCTTACTGAAATTCCATGCCGAATGCACCAAGCATAGTATTCTGCCAGGTAACATTATACTGACAACATGTGAACCAGTTGTTACCATTACCCTAAAAGCTGAACGTTAAGCAGTGAATAACAAATATCATTTTAAGGACCTTTGTATATCCTGGCCTGGGGACAGAACCCAGGTGATAGAACCCATTTCCTTCCGCACTTTGGCAAAAGTTCAATATCAAAGCCAGAGGTGAGGTGTTGCCAAGTAAGGCGCTAGGAAATAAAAGGCAATTACAGTAATGAGAAATGTCTCAAATATTCAAAATATTGCAAGGGTATTAAATCAATCCTATGCCTTGTAATGTTATTCACACCGGGGTGATTTACGAATTAATTTACAGCACATTGGTTCGCATCAATAAATGTCACTTTTTCTGTAGTATGTATTCCAACGCTTTGACTTGTTTGCCCTCTAAAACAAAAACCTGGCTCTTAGCAATATTGATAATAAATATGACATTGTTTATGTGGTGTATGTAGATCTAAACCGTACGCAATGGCGCATACAAATATAGTTTAATCGTTTTTAGCTCACCTGCCCGAAGGGCAAGTGAGCTTATGTTATGGTGCGGAGTCCATCGTCCGTCCGTCCGTCCGTCGTCCGTCGTCCGTCGTCCGTCGTCCATCTGTCCGGCGTCAACTTTTTACTTTAAACAACTTCTTCTCAATAACCAAAAGGCCAAGGGTACTGATATAGGGCCTGTAGCATGCTGGAATGAAGGGCTACCAAGTTTGTTCAAATAAATGACCTTGACCCACTTTCAAGGTCACTGGGGTCAGATGTCTTAAATCTTCAAACAACTTCTTCTCAATAACCAAAAGGCCCAGGGTACTGATATTGGGCCTGTAGCATGCTGGGATGAAGGACTATCAAGTTTGTTCAACTGAATGACCTTGACCAATTTTCAAGGTCACAGGGGTCAAATGTCGTAAAATCTTCAAGCGACTTTTTTTCAATAAGCAAAAGGGCCATGGTACTGAAATTTGGCCTGTAGCATGCTGGGATGAAGGACTACCATTTTAGTTCAAATGAATGACCTTGATCCACTTTCAACCTAATGTCCTTGTTCAACAACAAGGTCAGAGGCGTCATATGTTTAAATCTTTTAATAGGTTCTTATGAAATCTTAAGATTACAAGTGTAAGATTAATAACAGGTGAGCGATGCGGGCCCATTGGGCCTCTTGTTTGATGAAACATCTTACGCTGTCATATTTGGGAAAAGTGATTTTTTTTATCAATTGATAAATTAAACATTGCTGGAAGATGGAATAGCGTTGGAAAATTATCTTTAAGACTCTGTAAAATAAGAGAAACAAATTCGACTCTTCGATAATGAATATTTTCCCTTTCTTGACAATCATATCCGCGCTTCCAAAACCTACGGAGATTAAAAGTAGTTGTTGATTTGGTATTCAAGGGCTTGCTCCGAATATCATCACTTCTGTTATAGATGTCGACTACTGACGTACAAGCTAGCAATAAATGGTTTCAAATGTTACATGCTGATAAATTACTATGGGCAAGATTATGGTTGCTATCATGATTCTATAGGGAAATATACAGTGAGACTTAGTGTGATCGTCCTTTGCTCATACTTTGTCTTGGTTTACTCGAGTTCGAGTTACAGCTTTATTGACACTTTGGTATTCTATTGTTGTTTTTTTGTATTCTGTCCTAACTTCAACTATCGATCTCCGACATCAACTTGCCAACTCTAATCGCTTCATCATCCGCAACTCTCATATAAAAATATATAGTATCCTTATCTAAATGAAGAGGTTTGTAATTATGTTGTATTCTTCAGTTTAAACCCGGTCGTATTGGTTTATTCTACCTGTCTGATCGGGAAACATGAAACATATATTGATCAATGTAACCTGCATAAAGCTGATTTTATGTCACATCCGCTATAGGTTTCCTAACTCACGACGTATTGAGTTAACCAACTGGGAGTTCTGATAACCTCCAAGAGGGTAGCATTCTGGACATCATTACACTGATCAATGTTATAATTTGACATCAATTAACTAGACTTTTCGACGTCATCTTTCGTACTAACGTCATGACGTCATGTTAAATGGTAATAGTTTCTCTCGTTGGAAGCAGACATAATGTATTTCCAAGGGAAATATTGTTTTTCAAGGTGAAATATGAAAGTTTTAAGAGATTGCTGGTTATCACGCTTATTTAGGTAACTCTAATTAGGTATTTTTAGGTCACCTGAGCTTTGCTCAAGTGACCTATTCCAATCGCTTTTCGTCCGTCGTCGTCCGTCGTGCGTCGTGCGT
>NW_018408286.1:30117-48623 GCF_002113885.1 Mizuhopecten yessoensis
CTTATCCATTGATGACATGACAAGTATTGAATTTCACTTAGTTTACATGCTGATTTCCACATCACATCTAAACAATAAAATAAAGCTACCAGTATCTATGATATAACTCAGGTGACCGCTAAGGCCCTTGGGCCTCTTGTTCAAAATGTAAAGGATACAATTCGAAAATTACTATCTCGAAATAAACATATGAACAAACCTATTTCTAAACATTTTCTTCAGGTTGGTAAGTATTGATTATGAGAAGTTCTTTTTATACAACCAATACAATTTTATATGTGACGTTTCGATGACTAGTAACATATATAATACCTATTGTACATACATTTCCAGCGTAGCCGAAATTGACATCGATTTTATGGACAACTCGTACACATTTTACACCTTTGTGTGCATACGCTTCATTGGTCATTTGTCTGATGAAGGTGACAGTGTACATATCGTACTAGTCATCGAAACGTCACATAGAAAATTTTGTGTAAAAAGAACTTCTCATAATAACAAATATGAACAAACTATCTCAAGTTCGGAACTTGTATCTAACTTACTTAAAAATAAATAAAACCGTGTTAAAAATAAAACCTTTCCGAAGACATGATAACCAAAAGAATAAAAGATAGGTTTTAAAATTACTTCTAATGTTAATTTTCAGATTTGCCTACTGTCAGAATACATGAAAAAAACTATACTGCCATAATAGGAGAACAGCTGAAGCTGGAGTGTTCTGTATCTGCACATCCTTTGATAACAACAGTTTCCTGGCAACGTATTTTACCTGAGGGGCAAACCGTAACATTGGATATGGACGAGTTAAAATATACTGGATCAAAACCGAATGACCCACACTTAGTAATCGACGACATCAGGAAAGATGACGAAGGCACCTATGTATGTACCGTCTCAAACTTGAATGGGGAAAGGCAGAGTGCACCTACTAAGCTGAAAGTAAAAGGAGGTAAAAGCTTAAATTTAATATTTCATCCTTATCACAACAAATGAGTATTAAAGTGTGAAAAAAAGCAATTTTGTTTCCCGAATGATTGCCCAAACTTTCTCTCCTTTTCTCATACACAAAGAACATATGAAGTAAAACCACAAAATCGTAACAGCTGTCTACTCTTAATTTGTAACAAAAATGTTACTGACGCTTTGTTGTGTGTCATGATAAATGCATTAATGTGATATGTATTGGTTTAAAATTAACCTTAGGTCTACCAACGCTGAATATGAAGCCAAAAAGCCACTATAAAACTGAAGGAGAAGTTGCTATTTTAAAATGCAATGTCATTGCGGAACCACCAGCATCCAATATTGTATGGACCAAAGAAGAAGAAGGAGGAGGTGAACGTGAAATTGCAATTGACAATGATAAATACCACGGCGGTTTGCCAAAATCCCCTTCGCTGATAATAGCTGAAACGGAAAAAATACATGACGAAGGCAAATATATTTGTGAAGCGGAAAATCATGCAGGACAGAAAAGCAATTCCGTGCACTTGACAATAAATAGTACGCTTGCAAATACCGAAACAAGTAAGTGATTTAACACTGATAAAGCTGTCAAAATGCTGCGATGTAAAAATAAACTACATTATCATATATATAATACTTTATTGGTAATTTTGACGATGTACTAATACACTTGATTATCATCTATATTCTACTTTATTGGTAATTTTGATGATGTTTCGCATAGCGATTGTGAGTGTGTATTTATTCAAAGTATCAAACATTTTCGTTGTTTTTATTGAACGTAAAATAAAGAAAGCCCTTAAAGGAACTGGTCGGGGAAAAAATGTCATATTTGCTAAAATGGCATACATATGTTTAAAATACCTTCTTATGAAATATACCGATTCAAATTTTGCTGAAATTCACTCCCTAAGAGTAAAAATTATAATTATATTAAAGAAATCCTAAATCGTCACCTGACAGTGTAAAACTCTCAATGACCCAGCTCAGTGATGTAATTTTACCGCACGCGCGTCATCAACAAGGCCAAATGTAAACATCGCGGCGAAAGGAAAAGATGCATGCAAAAGTCATGACAGGCACGAGGTATCAATACCGTTATATATAACAACAACATATAGGTAGGAATACTACACTTGCATGATACATGATCTTTGAAAACAATTATTTACGTATAATATTGCTGTCTTGTCCGCTAGTTGAGTCCGACATGGCACATGACGGCGTGCTATTGTTGTTATCTTCACTGCCTCACTTTCGAAACAACCACGTGACATATATAAATAGATCTGCGCAAAATGTACGCGGGGCTTCCCCGAGATTTCAGTGGTCAAAACTGGACATTGCAAGCAGAACTCGACCATCATATTGCCGTCGTATAACTTTTGGAAGGCAAGAGAACGTTTTTAGACTCATTTATTTTGTATTTTTTCCCTTGACCAGCCCCTTTAAAATCAATAGCATAATATGGTTAATACGAATTAGTGATCAAGTTTCCTTAATTATATTTTCGAGTATTCTCCCCTGAGTACCATGCACTGGAGCATCCGTTGGTGTTGAAAGAAAACCACAAGGCAAATAAAGAAAAGAATAAATAAAAGTTGTATTAAATATCAGATTACTTCACATAGAAAAGGAAAAGAACTAAGTAGACGTCAACACAAACTAAAAAACATAAACCCAACATACAAATATTTAAGCATTAAAGACACCAAGACCTAGTTATATTTCATGTGATGTAGCATTACTTTGACGATGACTGAAATCCTATATTGATAGAGCATTTGGATTTCCTGATGTCTTCACATTCTTATTATGCCTTTCGTTGTTGCCTTTTCGTATTACTTTGGTTCTTATTGCTTCCCCCCCCCCCCTTTTTAAGTACGTTATTTCTCCTTAAAAATGAACAAATGTTCATTACAGATCAAACGTTAGTCAATTTTGTTTATCCAATCCTCATTATTATACCATATATATTAAATACAAAATGCTTGTATATCAGTAACATAGCATAATCTGTTTCCAATTATAAATAATGGAAATTTTTATTTTTTTTCTTTCATGTCAAGTCAAAACCACTCACGAGGAAGGCATTGGATATCGAATTCGATTCAGACATGTACAAATGGTGATCGCTTTATCTGAACATATTTGCCCAGAAGCAAAACATTGGGCAAACTTTATAGAATTAATAAAGGTGTATGTGCCAAATTCAGATCTTGGAAAGAACCTACAAGACAACGTATCTTATCTCGAACGAAAGGGCCATATTTCTTTCGGTCGATATGACAAGTTGTTCAAAATTGTTAACGAAATAGATAAACCAGCCTCGCGCATCATTATGAAGGCAGAAGCTGATATAAAAACAATTAGAAAAGGAGGTAAGCATAATGTATATTGTTCTTAAATATTACAACGGTTTTGTTTTAATTTCTTACATGCAAGCAATGCCGAAGATTTTAATTTATTCAATCAATGTTACATTTACATATTCACATGGTTTAAATGTAGTTACTCAATACTCTTTATTGTGAACTGAAATGTTGTTTTGACAATCTTGTTTTAATGTTAGTTGTCATATTTAATTTGAATTTAAGACAAATGTCATTTAATACATGTTATATGTTCAAAGGGATGCCACAAGAAACGACTACCAAACTGGTATGCACATTTGACGGTATTTACAATCAAGAGTTACCCCAAAAGTGTACCAGTCAAATCACAGAGCAGTTCGGAGAAGTCAGTGGCAGAATGACAGGAGAAGTGAGTCAAGGTAATATGAACGTCATGATTCTTGAAAAAGAGACATACACAACATAATTCTGTATTATTTTTGTACATAAAACATCACATAATTTTTACGATGTCATAATTCACACAGTATCCAATATCCGAAACAGTGTGAGGAACGAATGATCCATTTTTGCTTCAAATGCATGCAAATGTTTGTTTACAAGAAGGTTCATGCATGATTAGCTAAGCAATTGATGTCGAAGTATTAGTAACGGTGAGTTAAACTTAAAAAACCCTCATGATTAAGTTAGTGAATCATTGGCGTCGTGATTAAATTTCAAGGACTTAATGATTTGTTCGAATTCGCTACATAGAAATTTAAGGTGATTTTTTCTGTTGGCTAACCTGCCAGAAGGGTTAATGAGCTTGTTGCATGGTGCGGTGTATGTCGTCCGTCCGTCGTCCGTCAATTTTTCCTTTAAATGACTTCTTCTAAAGGCCTTAAGTCATATTATTTGGCTGAAAGATTTGTTGGTAAAAGCCCAACAAAGTTTTGGAACGAAAATACACCTCGACTATAAACGACTTCTTTAGAAGAACTGAAAGGTAAAGAATCTTAATATTTTGCTGGTAGCTTCTTTGGGTGAGTCCATACAAAGGTTGGAAATGAAAATGACATTTGCCAAGATCACAATAGGTCAAGTACTTCAAACGACTGTTTCAAAATCTGAAAGGTACATACTTTTAATAGTTGGCTGGAAGCCTGTTGGGATTGAGAACAACAAAGTAAAATATGAAAATGACCTTGACCCACTTTCAAAGTCACAGGGGTCAAATATGTTCAACACTTCAACACTTCAAACGACTTCTTCTGAATATCGAAAGGCATATAATTATAATATTTAGCTGGTATCTTTATGGGATAGAGCCGGACAAAGTTTGCAAAAAGAAAATAACCTCAACCTACTTTCAACAACACAGGGGTCAAATATGGCAAAAACTGCAAACGGCTTCTTATGACGAAATGAAAGGCATATACTGTGAAATTTAACAAGTGGCTCCCTTGGATGGAGCCCAACAGAATTTGAGAATGAAAGTGACCGTTACTTACTTACAAGGTCACATGGAGCAAATGTGTTAACATATTCAAATGACTCTGCTCAATAACTATAAGAGCCATAGGATGATGATATTTGGGATTAAGGACTTCCAACCTTTTTTCAACTGAATGACTTTGTTAGACTTTCAAGGTCACTGTGGTAAAATGTGTTAAAATCCTGTAACAGGTTGTTTGAATAACCAAGACTCAAAAGAAGGATTTTGTTATCCTAAATCTGTATCTAAATCTACTTTGATATAGAGTATCCTTGGCCCAATATAATTCAATGTTGTATAAACCATGCCCCCACCCCGATGGGGACAGAGGGATGGGACCAAATGAGGTAAGGGTGTTGCTGAGAGACAGAGCCAAAATTTGAAAATATTTGTAGTACAGTATACTATTTGATGAGAATATTTTTTCTATGACTACTTGAATATCAAGGTGAGCGATACAGGCCCTCTGGGTATTTTTACAATGGAGTTGTGAATGTTTCTTTCAACATTCCTTGAGGTGGTGCATTGGGTATCTGACTCACCCTTGTATCAAGGCCGCAGGGGTTCGATTACCCGATCCGACGTGAAAAGGTATTGGGTCACTAGCCTGACAACGTGGGTTTTCTCAGGCTATCCCGGCTTTCCCCCAATATTAAGACTTTGACGCGTTTGTATCCGGGCCAGTAAGAGAACTTGTTTCATTACTTTTGAAAAATGGGTTAAGTTTTATACGTTTGTTGTTTGTAGTTCTGACAAATGTAGTTTGAAAGAAGTTTGGACGATCTTTTAAATATTTGGTATAAAATAATCTTCACACTCGTCAATTGACTGCTTTCGTAGTAAAAAAAAAGCTAGGTTACAGACAAATTCTACAGTACGTAGTATGATCTAATATTTCAATACTCCCCTCGAGGTCATGATGTGGCAACTGTATTTCAGAAAATTATTGTGTAAAATACATTAGGAAAATAAAGGGATCGCGTTGCTGTGATAAATTGCAGACACTGGCTTTTATCTCTAAGGACAAACTTGATAAAAGTTGGAGTAAAACGGAGCATTTTATAATTTTTAATGCCTTTGAATAGGTTCTCACACACAATGCTTTGTTTGGTAAAATATACGGTTCACTTTCCCACTTCAAAACAATAAGTGCATGTTATGAAAAGGAAGAGATACACATTTGGCACTTATTATTTTTATGATCTGTATACTGTTTTGACATTGTATTTATCGATAGATAGCCTTTCAAATATCACGACCGAGCAGTTTCCTTATTCCACATGAATACTCCAAGTGTATGTCTTGTTGGAGTTTAATAAGGATGTATCATAAATGTGGGAATTATCAATTAATGCAATCTGCATTGTATAACTTGTTGTAGTGATTCAAGACCCTTTGCAGGCCAGTTACTAAAGTGAACTAGTTGCACACTTTCATCTGCCCTGATTCAATTTCTTGCAGACATTGTTTGCTTAATGATGTTAACGTGCCTCTCGTTTCAATGTTTATTACGACATTAAACAATAGGCCAACACCGAAATAGCTTGCGAGCTAACATTATTGGTAGCCCGAGTATCACTATTTATTTTCAACAGATTAAAAAGGAGAGATACAGTGGAATTATTTTTTTATATTTACATTTCCACTGCAAGTCTGTAAGCATTTCCATACGAAATTGAGTTCATAGGGCTGTGAACGCATTTACGATTTACATAAATCAACCATTAGAAGCAAGCATTTTGGTGGCATTAGGCTATTCCAGAAATATTGTTTGCAATGACGACACAGATATTTCAACACTGAAAATATTAAGGAATATCTTTGTTTTGGTCAATAATAACTATCAAATTAGAATGTAAATATAATGATTGAACGGATTTTCAATGTTCATGCATATATGAACGCAAACCGGTTACATACATATTTACCACTTGGCGGGCTTCATGGAATATGTATGTAATCGATTTGCGTTCATATGAGCATGAAATGGAATGAACACTGACCAAGCCAGACACCTTGCTGCTGCCATAACCTTTGGCCCTTTTTTTAAAGTCATGTAACAATTTAAAAATGTATCTGAAGTAATAACAAATATGAATAACTGAATTAAGTACTATTACTGAGGTCTCAAAACTTTCCCATGATTAATATTTAGAAATACGCATTTGAAGCAATGTTGTTTATAATATGAACAACTAGAATACATTTCCTGAACTAGTTTCAGGGTTAAAATTATATATCACATAGGTCTTATTTCATACATATTTAAAGGTACATATTTAGTTAGTAACAACTGTATGAAGCAATATTGTTCAGAATAGAACACATAAATAAATTATCAATTTTCAAGGTCAAAATGTAAACATTGAAGGACATTTAGTTCATGTTTCAACTTTCTTAAATTATAAAAAATTGACAATAATTACATGAATCAATATAGTTTGGAGTTGAACGATTAAATCAATTCAGATTTTAAAGTAAAATTTGTTAATAGTAACTGTTTGTTAATAATTACCAAAAGCAATATTAATTTCTTAGGAATTGAACAACTAAATCAATTATTGATTTTTGTGGCAATTGCCAAAAGGTCAAAATTATAGATCTCTCAGTTTATATTCATATTTAAAAGTAACTTCAATAAGTACATCAAGCGATATTGTTCTGAAGAAAAATTCATTTACCAGGTAAATCTTTTTTTAAAAATCATAAAAATATCTTTGTTTTGAACATACAGGTTTAATGAAATTTTACATTAATACCCGTGTGGTTTAATAGGCCTTCCAGCTATGTGGCCTTCAAATTTCAAATTTCATACTTCATGCATTTGTGCATAATATATTGTTATTAAATTAACGAAGTAAATTTAGCAAAAGCAAATTTTGTCTTTTGGGCATAATTTTATATCATAAAATATCAGATTGAAATTGTACTTTATTCTTTACTCTAGGATCAATTGTTCTAAAGTTTACAATCAGCGAAATGCAGACGCCACACCAACCGTCTGCTTTGTACCTGGCTGTGACGCTTAGGACGAGACTACAAAACAGGCAGATTGTACTTAAAGATGAGTCCGACGAACCTCTAGTATTAAAGACTACACCAAAAGTAATGGTACCAACGGAGAATCCGAAAGGTTTGTTGATTTGTTTGATGACAGTAATTTAATATCAATGATAGTGTTTCATACTTCGAGTTGACAAGAAGTAGATACGACCGTATTTAATCGAAATCAAAACAAAGAACAGGAAAACATTAAACCTCTGGCTATTGGAAAAAGATGTTTGTTTTGCTAAGCGTTAGTGAAAGCAAAATAAAACATTTCATTTTTTTTATAGAGACCATCCCCTTAATACAAATCACAGATGTAGTTTCATGTTTATCATATGTTAGATCCTATAATCTAAAAATGTGTAAATCTTTCATGAGTTTGATTTACAGATCTATTTCGAAAATTACATGTTCTTCGCGTATGCTTAACCATGCATTCACCCGCCTTGTTGCTCATATTGTTTTTATACAACTCTGACTAGATGATAAATATTTCAGAAATCAGCTTAAGTTGATCAGCTAATAGTTATAAGTTAATATAACATTGCTTTAATTGTAATGCAGTTTATTTTTTTAATTTTTGAGAAAATGCTAAAGTTTCTATATGCGAACAATCACATAACAATAAACGTTTCTTCATTCAGTAGATATGTCACTTGCGCCATAGCATCAATACAACCATGACATAGCTCAATTCCTTAAAAGTGACACACTGAAAAAAGAGATAAGATTGACAGGTCTTAATCATGGAAATAAAACGACATTTTCTTAAATATTTACTGAATTGGTTTCATTTTGCAAAAAGAGTTCATGCAATATAAATAAGGCTTAACTCGCACTTTCGTTAAATAATATAAATAAAATTCTTTCTTTCTGTGTCAAACTTTTGTTTTAAGCTCACCTTGCGTGAAATGATTGTGAGCTCGATATGCTAATATGTGTGTCCGTCGCCCGTATGTCGAAAGGTTTTCTTTGGACCACTTTCTTTTAAAGACTAAACATTACATTCATCAAATTTGGCAAGCAGTTACTTAAGAAAAAAAGTTGTAAATATGTTTTCAAATGAATTATTTTAGCCTATTCTCACAGTTACAGAGTTAAAAACTCTTTAACAAATTCAAATGCCAAAATTAAAAAAACTAATGTAGGTCTCTCGACTCTCGGATTCACATTTGTACACAGTAATAACTGCCCAAGACATTTATATAATAAACACATAATATGTTTTAACAGTGATATTGTATGGGGTCCTGAAACATGACTTATCATATTGTTGAAATTAATAAAGTTGATGTCATCCTTTGACTTGTTGAACCTTACGCTTATTGTCCTACCTAATTCTGGAGAACTTAGGTTTGCACTCCATCAATCAATCTGTTCGTGCATCACTTCATACTTCATATTCTTTACAATTGCTAAAATTTTGGATGCGAGTTAATCTTTGTATGATATAATTTCGCTTATTGAAATTGCGTCTTGGGCGGCACATCTCTTATTCTTTGTCACCTACAAATGCCTACAAATGTATTCGAGTACGTTTTGGGAATCAGACTTTCGCGTGCTAAAATGAAATCCTTAAACATAGAATAATGGACCTTTAACCATGGCTTATATAGCATGATTTACTGTGTGTTTTTTATTGTTCAGCCTGACTAACAATACCCTAATGGCTACATCTTTTTCCTGTAAACGGACTATAGACTGCTCGCATTATTTTGCATTTGAACATAATTTGCCAACACCATTTAAAAACAGATTAACGATAAATTCCTATTGGCCTTTTTCTTTTCTTTATAGATATACCAACAATACGTTTAAGTAGAGGGCACTACCGATTTACTGAAGGAAAAGTGGCCATTTTGAAATGTGTTGTGGTCGCCACAGCGGAAACCGAATCTATCCAGTGGTTCAGAGTAAAGGATGAAAGATCTCACGCTATTATAATTGACAACGAAAAGTATTTTGGCGGGTTACCAAAATCCCCATCACTTGCTATCGCTGATGTAAAGAAATCTGACAGAGGAATATATTTCTGTAGGGCAGGGAATAGAGAAGGTGAAGTGGAAAGTGACATAGCCTTTGTCGAAATCAATAGTATTGGTGAGTTGTACATTCGCTTATTTCTTCCTAAATATAAATGCAACAGTGATATGATAACATGTGAAACATTTACGATGTCTGTGTTTGATTTCATCAAGGAACAGGAAACTCCATTGTTATTATTCCATTCAATTACCCAAGTGCGATTTCAAAGGCGTATATTCAAAACGATGTGTAATAATTAAATCTATTCGTTACGTGATTTATTTCTCCTAAAAATAGAGTTTTCCATATTAGCCATATCATTCGTATTATTACACTACACTTTTGAAAATGAGTGCCTAAATTTCCTTCAAGACAGACATGCAAGCATTATATTTCTTTTTTACCTTTTTTGTGTTAACAGGAATTTAAGCATCGATATCGTTTCATTATGTTATGTTTGATCTGTATATATATCGTTTGTCAGTAAACTAAATATGACCATTGAAGTAATTACAACAGTGTAAGCAATTCGCTCCTTTATCGAGACACAGAAAAACAGAGAACACTTCCATAACATCAAACAGGATAGTATATTACTAATAATTAAACACAATACCATCCCCCCCCCCTCCAACTAGCGTAAACAGAAGGCAGAATTTGCACTGAGCGCATCGCTGACAGTGATGCTGTGTGTGTATTTTTCTAGCTTCATCATCTACGCTCCCATATATATTATATTGTCATTATTCGCACCCAAAGTATCATTGGCTAACGATGCGGTCTTCGGCTTACACTAGCCAAGGGGGCTTTATATTTTTTAAATATTAGTTATATCCTAGTATATCTCTACCCTGTTTGAATGTCTACCTTGTCTTTATTGTAATTCTTCTCCTACAAACATACGTTGGTATGGATACAGTGTTACATGGAAAATTACCAATATGTATTTAAATTATATATTTCCAGGTGAGTTGGGTACAAGGAAGGATGTTGTCAGTGCTGTGACGGAGGATGTCTTTACCGTAGAGGAAGATGTCAGTTCCGTGAAGGAGGATGCCAATGCTGTGATGAAGGATGCCAGTGCTGTAACAGATATCAGTACCATGGAGGTTAACGTCATAAAAAAAGAATTAAGTACTGGACTGGAGGACAACTTTGGTATCAAAGGTAAGATTCGAGGCTATGCCTTTGGCACTGTTATATCCTCTTTGAAATAAGTGGGGTATATAACAGACACTCATGCCTCTTTTAACTGTTTGCAGAAACCATATACTCTAAATGAATGAAGTTTTAATCTATTATTTCAAAAACATGTTTATTGTTTATGATAATACGTTTTGTAATTTAACATCTTGTTTTATTTAAATGGTCAAAGTCAGGACAAGAACAACAATATTTTTCTTCTTCAACAAGTGTATGGCGTTGAGATCATTTATATGTGTGTCTTTCTGTCTCTCACGCTTTGTATTAGATCTGTATATTGAATTGCAACCACAACTTTTTAAAAGTCGTCAAGTTGTTCTAACGCGCTGGTTTCCTCTGCTTTTTTCTGATGCTCTTTTCTGTTATAACTATAGTTTCATCCCGTCTCTCCTCCTGTTATGTCCAAAGCATATTGCTTGTCTCTATTTGTTTTTAACACAAAGCTTTTTCTGGTGTCTGCTTTTTCAACACTTCTTCATTGTTAATTCTGTCTCTGTAAGATATTATAAGCACTTTACCTAGATACCAGATTTCTGCTGCATTGATGACATTAAAACCTCGCTTCCTAATGCCAGTATTGGTTGTATGTTGCACCCTTTTCCAGGTCTGGACCGGGATGTGCTTGTTTTACTGTCCCTTAATGTTTTCTGAGCCGTGGCTATTGTGCTACTGATTTCATTGATGACTAGTTACGTGGAATCGAAGCTTTTGAGCTTTCAAACTGATGTAATACAGAACCTTTTTGCAGTTTGGTGTTTCTCGTGTCTATGATATAGGGGGAAAATCTTTAAAAATCTTCTTCTTCTCAACCAATAGAAGGATTTTGACCAAATTTGTCCTAGAGCATCTTTGGACAAAGGAGACTCAAGTTTGTATAAACGGAGGGTGTGGCCTCTTTGGGGGCAGAGGGGCGGGGCCAAATAGGGGAAGTAGAGGATTTTTTCTCTCCTACTATACAAGTGAAGGGATTTAAACCAAATGCAGTCTGAAGCTTGGTCAGGAGCATCATTGGCCAAAGGGTTCTCAGTTTTGTATAAACGGACGGTATAGCCCCCCCTCGGGGCAGAGGGGCGGGGCTAAATAAGGGGAAAAAAGGTAAATCTTTAAAAATGTTCTTCTTCTCAACCAATTGAAGGATTTTGACCAAATTTGTCCTAGAGCATCTTTGGACAAAGGAGACTCAAGTTTGTATAAACGGAGGGTGTGGCCTCTTTGGGGGCAGAGGGGCAGGGCCAAATAGGGGAAGTAGAGGATTTTTTTCTCTCCTACTATACAAGTGAAGGGATTTAAACCAAATGCAGTCTGAAGCATGCTTAGGGACAAAAGAATCAATTTTGTATAAACTGAGGTGTGTGGGTCCCCTTCTAGGGGCAGATTGGTGGGGCCCATTAGGGGAAATAGAGGAAAACATCCAAGATCCTTCTCCTTTTGTACTGATGAAGGGATTTCAACCAAATTTGGTCTGGAGCATCATGGGCCAAAGGGTTCTCAGGTTTGTATAAACGGAGGATATGGTCCCCATGGGGGCAGAAGGGTGGGGCCAAATAGGGGGAAATTAGGTAAATCTTTAAAAAAAACTTTAGCAAAATTCTTACAAATACTAACATGTATACACCACTCTTTGCCCAATACCTACGTATATATATATCTCTACATTGATTCTCATTATAAACTTCTCCCCAGTTTTCAAACTTATATAAACTGATAATACATGTACATTATTATATTTACTGCACTCTCATATGTATATCCAGGGTTTTCAGTTACTTTTTGCATAGGTGGTTAAAAATCTATAATAACTAATTAAAAGCCAAAGACCCCGGCCAAAGCACTGGAACAAGTTTGCCCTCCTCTCATGATCATCACTAATTTTATACACGATATTCATGAACAAAACTAAACATATTTTAACTATACAATAATCCCAGGTGAGCTATTAAGGCCCCTGGGCCTCTTGTCTTTTTATGCTTGTGTTCTTTTTAAGCTCGCCTATTCGTCAGCGTCGGCGTCCCCCTTCACTGAGGTTAAATATTTTGGGTCAGTTTTTTTCGAGATAGTATTGAAGCATCACACTCCATACACTGTTGTCTATAATAAGGTTCAGTCATTTAAATAGAGTGTAAGCTTAGCAATGTGCTGAACAAAATTTTCATATTAAAGGGGCAAAACAGCTCATTGGACTTGGTTAAAGTTTTTTGGGCAAGTTGTTTCGTGGAGTGGTGGATCTTTAGTAAACTTGAATCGTGGTTTCTGTTGGGAAGTGTTTTTTTCGGAATTCCAGTGTCAGGTTTCTGTTGACGTATTTGTAAAAAATCGACTTAAGCTTCAGTTAGGGTTCCACTTGTAATGTTTCTACAATCAAAAGAGAGTGGGATATATATAAAGATTCACCACAACGTTAAATACACAAAGTTGAACTCTGAATATAAATCTTAATGAAGCAATAGCACACAGAACTGTAGGAAAACATTTACACAATAGAGGCCCACAAGGATTTTCCACCCAAAAGAAAACAGCAATCAAATTATATACAGGTCACAGAGGGTTAAAGACACAATGAACACATCTATAAGTACGACAGACATTAAAATCTGACAGATGTATCAAGTTAGCGTGACAACTGTTAGGTCTATACGTTTTTTATGATCTTTTCAGGTCTATACAAAGCCAACTCAGAGGAACTCATGAAGGAGCGAATTGCACATGAGCATGTAAAAATGGTTACGGAATTATCCGAATACTTTTCCCCAAAACTGGATACTTGGTCAAAATTCAGAGAGTCAATACGTTGGGCTTTACCACCGGCATACCTTGAAGAGGACTTGAACTCTATCGTAGAAAGCCTAATGAAGAAACATCTTATTGGTTATGGTCAATACCAAACATTGTATGAAGCTGTCGACAAATTTGACAGGAATCCATCAATCATCATTAAGAAGGCAGAAGCACATATAAAAGCAATAAGAGATGGAGGTAAGCAGCAATAAAACTAAAACCCACTAGTTGTTTATGAGGTACTGATCACAACCCTTACATTTATTTGTCGTACACTTTTCATATTGAAGTCCCATTGCTTAGGGACATCTATTTTTCTAATGTCTTTACGTTTGTTTTGGTCTCTCACCATGCTAGATTTTAATATCAACATGATATTTGTAGTTGTCATTCTGTTTAACGCATTTTGTCTAGAATGCATTGGTGTTCAAAATTTATATCATAAGACAACAATAGGACCGAAATGAGACAGCATCATATGTAATGGATACCTGACGCATTATTTGTTTACTTAGTTTTTCGCGGGTGTAAAAAGGTCTCCGAATTTGCTAGTCTAGTTTCTGTCATGTATTTCATGCCAAAAATGCTTTTTTAATAAATCACATTTTTTACCTCTAGATGTAGTCAGTCCGATGAAAATGGATGTCAGTAAAGCGAAGAAGGAATTTGGTTTTGATTTGGATACACGCCCGGGCATTAGAGGTATGACTCAAACCTATTTCATCATACTGATTTACCTACGAAGTAAGATATATACTTAACACAAGGTTTATTCGTTCGTTGGACAGTCCGTTAACACCTTGTCGGGACCATATCTTCTGAATTACTGGTAATGTGTCATAATAGGCAATAAATGGCGTGGACACTTTTGAGTTTGTGCTAATAAGATAAAGTTTGATGCAACAGATCAAAAATGATTAAATGTTTATACTGCAGTAATAAACCATAAAAGAACCAAATTGTGATTAAATATAGTGTTAAACTGCACATTCAGGTTCAAATCTAAAACTTGCTCCAATTATTTTTTTTCCGTGACGTATATCGACTGATGACAGACAACAAGGAGTTTCTTGAGATGAAATCTGATGACAATTGTGGACAAGTTTTAATGTCGCCAATCATTACGTCTTAGTGGAGTAGCTATTTCTTTTGTGAATGAAGGTCGATGTTGATCCTGATGCTCATTAGCAAGCCTTGTTGTTTTCTGCCGATACCCTGGCTATTTCTATGGGGACTTGCATTTTTGACACTACTGGGATTTAATATATTTATATGACGGGTGTCATTGTTCAAGCAGAAGACTCTTACCTTTCCGAAACATTTTCATAATTATTGTTATTAAGTTTTCTAGCAGTTAGGGTCATATCACTGATTGTGCAGTTAGTAATGTTCTAGAATAACAAAAAGGTACACATAGGATCTCTTTGTTATGCTGTAGTTGACTTACATATTTCATGTTTCAACTGTGTCAGGACTTTCGATGCATGACCTATCTATATATTTTGCCCTAAATTCCTCCATTTGAGTTTTAATTAATGTTTTGTTGATGCTTCGATATTCTCCTAATGTTTTTTATGCAATTATTGCTTTTGTGAGAACGACAAGTAGTAGTATCATGACTGTCTCTTCGGAATTGTACAGATTACTAGTAATATATAGATTATATTACATGATCGATAAAAAGACGGGAATCGATTGCATCTCATAAAAATGCTGATGCTATTACATACTAAAACTCGTATGTCACTCTATGATGATACTAGTTGTCCATGGTCCGTAATCTGTCTGTCCGCCATACCTAGTTGTCCATATTGACTTTTTACTGATCAGATTGGCCTACAGGTAGCCATTTTGGATTTTGACATTCCATATTTTTTAGAAAGCAATTGTGGGACCTTTCTTAAATTTATTATCTGAGTTTCCTTTAGTGTCTTGTTGTGCATATTTACTTTTGAGACTGATCGGATAAACAAAATGGCTGACAGACAGCCATCTTGCATTTTTAAGCCGCTCCTGGCGAGAGCCTAGCGGCTTATTGATTCTGTCCAGAGAACGAAATGACAAACCCACTTCCGTTCGGGGTGCGTGCGCATAATTCAGTCTTGCGTGCTTCCGCTATATAATTTCGTTATCGTAAATAGAAAGTAGAATCTCTGACACTCAACTGTCAGCACATGTGAAGACTGTCAAGCATTGATGCTGTCTGTATGGTCTTGCTTTTTAGGTCACCTGGGCTTTGCTCAAGTGACCTATTCTAATTGCTTTCCGTCCGTCGTCGTCCGTCGTGCGTAAACTTTTTACATTTTCAACTTCTTCTCAAGAACCGGCGGAGCCCCAAAGGGAAAATTAACCAATATTTCAAAAACCTACTTCCCCAGATTCAGAGGTACTATAGTCAATTTCAGTGCATGGGTAGAAAGATCATCAGGAGCTTTATTTACATTGTTTAATTTCAGGACATCCGAGGTATCTGTTCCCTCTTGGGGAGGGGGTAAAGTTTACTATAGTTTTTATAGGGAAACAACACTTTTGGGTAGATTTTATCTATTTTTAGCAGAAAATTATTCAAACTTAGTTAAAATCATCTTTGGTGGATGAGGGAATTACATTTTAAAATGGGGATTCCTGCCCCATCCCCAGGGCCTTTAAAATTCTTATCCTTTGATGACATGACAAGTATTGTATTTCATTTAGTTTACATGCTGATTTCCACAGCACATCTAAACAATAAAATAAAGCTACCAGTATCATCATCTGATCAGACTGATGGTCTGCTATTCAAATCACCCTGCTTCCGTGGTCCGTGGTCCGCCCGTCCGTCCGTCCTTAAACATTTCTTGTTATCGCTATTTCTTAGGTAATGCCAGAAGTATCTTTCTCAAATTTTATATGTAGGTTCCCCCTGGTCCCTTGTTGTGCAGAGCAACTTTTGAGATTGATCAGATAAACAACATGGCCGACAGGCAGCCATCTTGGATTTCAAAAGTGAATGTTTGTTATTGCTGTTTCTCAGTGAGAGAGATCTTTCTCATATTTTAAATGTAGGATTTACTTTTGAGACTGATCAGATGAACAAAATGGCAGACAGGCTTCGATATTTGACATTGCAGGTGCGTTAGTACTTTTTCGCAGGAATAACTTGAGGGATCTTTCTCAAACTTGATATGCAAGTTCCCCTTGATCCCTCGTTTTGCATATTATTTTTTGAGACTGATCATAAGCAAAATGAAGAACTAAACAGATCTTTCTCATATTGCAACAATCAATTCTATTTCTTTCACATTAAGTACTGTACTAGTAAATATGTGAAATGACAAACTCACTTTGAAGGTTGTCTTTTATACACAGCAGTATTACGTTTAGAGCAAAAGTTACCTCAAGGTGCATTTACTGTTAACATGACTCGATCAAAAATATTAGAGAAAATAGGAGAAAAGATCGAACTGACAAAGAACTAATGAAGATGGTACATTGGTGGGTGCCAAGATCATTCTGGGATTTCTTGTTTGCGAACGCCCGGTGAGCTTATGCCATGGCGCAGCGTCCGTCATCTGTCAACCTTTCCTAAAATTTGCATCCTTAGGGAAAGGGGAACAAATTTTGTATAAATGGTGGGTCTGGCCCCCATGGGGCCAATTAAACAGGGGAAAATTATAGCAAATACTTTGAAATCCTTCTCCTTCTGAAGGAATGAAAGAATTTGTTCCATATTTGGTCAGAAGCATCATTATGGGATGGGGAACAAATTTTGTATAAATGGTTGATCTGGCCCCCCTGGGGGCTGAGAAGCGTGGCCTTAATGGGGAAATACAGCAAATTTGAATTCTTTTAAATCCATCTTCTTCTGTAGGAATGAAAGTATTTGTTCCATATTTATTCAGAAGCATCCTTAGGGGATGGGGAACAAATTTTGTATAAATGGTGGGTCTAGCCCCCCTGAGGGCTGAGAGACGGAGCCAAATAGGGGAAACATAGGAATTTTTTAGCTCACCTGCCCGAAGGGCAAGTGAGCTTATGCCTTGCTCCGTTGTCCGTGCGTCAACTTTTCCTTTAAAATGCTACTAGTCCTGAACGGCCAAGTAGATTTTGACTGGATCATCCTTAGGCCAAGGGGACTCAATTTTGTATAAATGGTGGGTGTGGCCCCCGTGGGGGCAGAGTTGCGGTGCCTAATATGGGTAATTGAGGTAAAACCTTATAATCCCTCTTCTACCATAGAGATAATGGGATTTTATACTAATTTGGTCTGGAGCATCCTTGGGCAAAGGGGACTCAATTTTGTATAAACCATAGGTTTGGCCCCCCTAGTTCCGCATTTGGTCTGAATCATTATTGAATAAGGGGAAACCAATTTTGTATAAACAGTGGGTCTGACCTACCTCCCCCTCCAGGGGACTGAGGGGCGGAGCCTATCCGGGGAAATATAGAAAAATCTTTTAAATCCCTTTACTTATGCAGGAATGAAAGGAAAGGTTTCGTTTATATTTAGTCTAAAGCATCCTAGGGTGAAGGGGAATCAATTTGTATTACCAATCCCCCCCCCCGAGGTGCCTGAAGGGCAGGGTCTTATAGGAGAAATATAACAAATTCTTTAAGATTCTTCTATTTTAAGCTCAAGTGACCTTTTGCTATCCGTCGTCGTCCGTTAACATTTT
>NW_018408286.1:48874-48948 GCF_002113885.1 Mizuhopecten yessoensis
ACATTTTCAACTAAGATGAAATACTGTCAAAGGGATTTCATTGATACTTCATAGGAATGTTACTGACATCTCCC
>NW_018408286.1:49250-51254 GCF_002113885.1 Mizuhopecten yessoensis
AGCAACTTTTCCTTCTTAAGAACGGTCAGGTCTAGAGTCATGATATTTAGCTGAAAGTTTCTTTGGTAGGAGCTTAATAAAATTTAAGAACGAAAATGACTTTGACCTACTTTCAAGGTCAAAGGGCTCAAATGTGTCAAACACTTCAAACGACATCTTCTGAAGAAATAAAACGAATAGAATTTTCATATTTGCCTGGTGGCTTCGTAGGATAGAGCCCGACAAAGTTTGAGAACGATAATGACTTTGACCTTCTTTCAAGGTCACAGCAGTCAAATATGTCAAACTCTTCAAATAACTTTTTCTGAAGAACTAAAAGGTATGGAATCTTCATATTTGGCTGGTTACTTTAATCGATAGAGCCAGACAATGTTTGAGAATGGATATAACCTTGACCTACTTTGAAGGTCACAGTGATCAAATATGAGAAGCGGTTCAAACGACTTCGTCTGAAGAACTGAAAGGTATAAAATCTTCATAATTGGCTGGTGGCTTCTTGGATAGAGCCAGACAAAGTTTGAGAACAAAAATGACCTTGAACTACTATCTTGCTCACAGGGTCAAAAGTATCAAATACTTAATCGACTTTTTCTGAGGAACTGAAAGGTATAGAACCTGCATATTTGGCTGGTAGCTTTGTTCGTAAGAGCCCAACAAAGTTAAGTTTGAGGACAAACATGACCTTGACCTACTTGAATTTCAATGTCACAGGGGTCAAAAGTGTCAAAAACTTAAAACAACCTCTTTTGAAGAACTGAAAGGTACACAATCTTGATATTTAGCTGGTGGCTTCTAGGGATTGAGCTTGCGAATGAAAATTACCTGACCCACTTTTAAGGTCACAGGGGTCAAAAGTGTCAAACTTATCATACAGCATTTACTGTATAATCGAAATGCATATAATCATATTATTTGGCTGTTTGCTACTTGGAATTGAACCCGACAATGTTTGCGAATGAGCTACAAACAGCTTCTTTTGAAGAAGTGAAAGGCATTGAGTCGTGATATTTTACAAGTAGCTTACTTAGATGGAGCCCAACAAAGTTTGCTAATGAAAATGACTTTTACCTTCTTTATCCTATAGCTTTATCTTAATCTAATTTGATATAGAGTATGCTTGGCCCAACATGATTCAATGCTGTAGAAACCATGCCCCATCCCAATTGGGACAGCAGATCAGTAAAATATTTATTTAATATTTTGCTATGACTGCTTAAATATCCAGGTGAGCGCTACAGGCTCTCTGGGCCTCTTGTTAAAAATACCTCTGACCCTAATGAGAATGCATGTCATTGATAGCACTTCTATTTATGTAAGGATTACAAGAATTCAGTATTTTGCCTATATTTATGCAATTCATATAGAACAACATTTGTCATAGTGACAAAATTAGCATACGACATAAGATGTTTAAGTTAATGTACAATTTTAGTTTCATGTTTAGGATTTCCAACATGGGACTGGGTAATACATGTAGTTCCTGTATCGAAAAATGAAGAGCAAAGAAGGTTGAATATCATCTTTAGTAGATCTAATAAAGATCCTTTCATGGTGGGTGCCAAGATCCTTCTAGGATCTCTTGTTAGACTGACCAGAAGAACAAGATTGCTGCCATTGATCCATCTTGGATTTGACAGTACAAGTTTGTTATCCCTATTTCTGAATTCTTCACAGATAGCTCTGATAAATTCAAATGTATATTCTCCTAAACCAGGTCAAAAGACAGCCTCATTTTGAAAGAATAATGTCAATTACAACAGTATGAGGTTTGGATCACCAGTTAGCCAGCAGAGTACATAAAGGGCATGTCTCAGATAAACATGGATAATGGATTCAACCTGCCCAACACATCTACATCTACATGTATATATAAATTTATAAACTACATTTTGTTTAGAAGACTGATTTTATTTTATGCCAATTTTAGTGCTGATTTTTTAAAAGTTTTGATACATGTAATATTACAGGGGTTATTCATTGTATAAAATATCACCCATGGCCACC
>NW_018408286.1:54331-54958 GCF_002113885.1 Mizuhopecten yessoensis
TGAAAACCTTCAAACAACTTCTTTTGTATAACCAAAAGATCCAGGGTGATGATATTTGGCCAGAAGGATGTTGGCATGTAGGACTACCAAGTTTGTTCAAATGAATGACCTTTGCCTATATTCAAGGTCACAGGGTCAGATATGTTGAAATCTTTAAACGACTTCTTCTGAATAAATAAAGCATACATGGTGATTGCTTGTTGATGTGAATGACCTTGACATACTTTCATAGTCACATCTGGTCCATAGTGCATAAATCTTTAAAAGTCATCTTCTCTAAACAAATGGTATCGGGTGGTGATATTTTTCTGAATGTGTGCTTGAAAATTTGATATTTTGTAAATAATACCTGCAGCCTGTTTCAATTTTTAGCTCACCTGGCCCGAACGGCCGAGTGAGCTTATGGCATGGTGCGGCGTCAATTGTCCCGCAGCCGGCCGGCGTCAACTTTTTATTTTTAACAACTTCTTCTCAGTAACAAAAGGCCTAGGGTGATGATATTTGGCCAGAGGCATGCTGGGATGAAGGGCTACCAAGTTTGTTCAAATAAATGACCTTCATCCATTTTCAAGGTCACGGGGAAAAATATGTTAAAATATTTAATCAACTTCTGAATAACCAAGAGGC
>NW_018408287.1:0-1012 GCF_002113885.1 Mizuhopecten yessoensis
AAATATGTATAGCTCAGTAATTACATCAGTTTAATTAAGGAATTCCAATTTTTTTAAATCACACTGGAAATGCAATATAGTCTAGTACTATATATGGTTTTGTTTCAATATTTTTGAGGGAAACTATATTTTATATATATTTTCTCTTTGTCTAGATGATAACAAGTATCTTCGCACACTGATGAGGAAAAAGCAGTCAAAAACAACGGACGAAGACGAAGAATTAGCTACATCTCATGAGTCTGTTGTAGTGGTCCATGAACCTCCCCCTCAACCCCCAGCTGCAAAGAGAATTCGGGCAGAAAACAAATCAAACAAAGGTACATTCATTGATTTAAGGTACTGATTTTGTGTTTTTTTGTTTTAGCTTTTATAATCTTAACCCAAGTCTCCTTCTGTCTTTTGTCTAACCTTATTTTTATTTGACAGGCTTTATATATATACAGGCTTAAATAAAAATGGCATTCTGTTTGAATTTATATTTTTTTAATTTCTGATGTATTGCCATTTATTTTTTTCTCACTGAGATTTGAACAAATCTTGAAACTTAATGTGCTTTCAATTTGAAATTTAGTTAAGATAATATTTCATATAATAATTAACTCTTTAAAGGGGCATCACGCTGAAGTAACTTTTTTTTTGTCTTTTTTCCAAATTCTACATAAACATATCAAGTGAGACTCCTTATGGAAAATGCCGATCGGATTTGGCTGAAAAAGATTCATAAAAATGATTAAATCTAAGATAATCATCGGTATTTCTACCTGTCTGACCAACGTTTTGTTCAGGGATTTCCCTCTACTAGCGCGTGCGCATAGCACACCATTTCTTTGTAAACAAAATGACTGGCCGTGTACGTGAAGTAAGCCAAAGAAAAGTGTTGTACCGTGTCAGCTACGAAGCGAATAGTTGCCAAATGGTCAAAAGATAGCGCAAACCGTACGATACGGAATCATTATTGCCAGTTGGAAGTATTCAAAGCAGAAAATAACTGCCCTAGCAGTCAGTACGG
>NW_018408287.1:2357-3337 GCF_002113885.1 Mizuhopecten yessoensis
CATTCAATTTGAACAATCAAACATGAAATGATGCTTGATGCCATCTATGGGAAATGTAGCTTTGTTTTAAATGTAGTTTTGTATATGAAATATAACCTCTGTTTATCTCAAAACTCAGAAAACAAGACTGAAAAGAGCAAGAAGAAAGAGGAGGCACAGAGAGAAAAGACAATGAGAGAACAGAGAAAACTTGATGCTGAAAGAAAAAAGTCAGAAGGCATAAGAAGAAATACAACATTTTTACAATCTTTGGAGACGTTTAAGGATCAGGTGAGGTTCATTAAATATCCCAATGTTACAAGCGATATTGGATTCATCATCATTACCACCCTCCTGTAATAAGCATCAATTGCCTCCACTTGCATGGCACTAAATAAAGAATAATATTGCTTCTTTCTCAAAGCATTAGTTCAGCTCTTCTCTTTCTGAAACAAACCCACCATTTTGTCCCACTTTTGTTAAACAAAGTGCTGTGGATTGTTTGTCAAAACTTGATAATATTTTGGGTTTCTAGAAGAAATCTATCTACATGTTAAGTTATTAAAGTCTGAATTCTGATTCCTGGTTTATGTTTACCATACTTGTATGCTCATTTCTGGAATTAATCAAAAACAGCACAGAGGCAGGTAATTGCAGGGCTTGTTGACAGTTTCTGACTGTATATTTTATGTCCATGAACAAGAAACTTAAATCAATATGTTTACATGAAATAACACACACAAAATGCCAACAAATATTGTAAGTAAAGTCTACCGGAACAGTTTTTAAAGAAAAACTATTCATTCTACACTCTTTCAGATGAACTATCTATATCCAAACTGCCATACTTATCAAGGATGACAAGATGTGTAACTACTTTAATTTGATTGAAATATAGTTACTTCAAGTAAGTTTATGTCTGTTCTTCCAGCTCCAAAAACTGGTAGACACATATCATACAAAACCTAGAAAATGATTAATGTCAAGAAATGCACAATGGG
>NW_018408288.1:0-3905 GCF_002113885.1 Mizuhopecten yessoensis
TATATTGTAAGGAAAGGACATTTAATGGCTGATGTGTAAACAAGGGAACAAAGATAGACGAGTATAATGATCCTCTATATTATAATTGTTATTTTTTCTTTAATAACAGACGATACAGTTCACGATGGTTTCATCCGTGAAGAATCCCAATCTACCGTGATCAGCGTCATTTTACCGATGTCAGGGGAAGTCGAGGTATTTGAGTAATTTTAACCTAAAGGAAATAATACAACAATATTCTTACAACGGTATCAGGTTCAGTGACTATGACTAACCAGTAATTACTAAATATATTGGTTAAGATGTCACAAAATAAAGGACCAGGGGCGTTAAGGGTCATTTGTTTCCTCCTCAGATTTAGAATTAGAATACCACCTGTTGTGTGCTATTTGGTTGAAACTTGGCCATTTTGAAGGAAATTAACTAAACTCTTTTCAATTTTTGAAAGCCTCCGCATGCAACAAACAAATAAATATTTGACATGCTTAAACATTGTCATACCAGTGTTCATTCGTAGAAAGGAATTTTTGTTTTTCACATGCGGAGGCTTTCATTTCGGCATGCTAACTGCCAAAACACATATTTTGGTTATTTCTTATTATGTTGCTATGGTAAAGTATCTACGCATGCGCACTTGGGGAAATATGCACCAAGAAAGATAGCTCCAATACACCAATATGATACAAAAAATAGTGAATTTATTTACCTTTTATGAGGCCAAATATGACCCATAACGCCCCAAGTCCTTTCAAGGCATGAACTTTCGTACTTCACATCCATATAATGTTGTTTGTGCATCCTAAACGTCAGCCTTAAATCGGGGCTATCGCAGAGAGGCAAATGCACCAGCATACTGTCTCCAGTAGACACCTATGCACGTATACATTACACACATTTCATTTACAGATAAATCACTATCCAGAGTTGTCGTTCCTTGCACTCATTGTTAGGAACGACAACTCCTGGTAGCGATTGGATTTTGATGTGAAGTGAATCATAATAGGATTTTTTTNTGAACCAAGATGGAAACTCCTTTTTAACCAAGATTGAAGTCAATGATGAGCAATGGCCGAACATAAAGGTGGTCCATTCACTAGCGACATGTGGAACTTCTGATTCCCCCTTCAGATCCAACAAATTTGTAAGTCCATAATGCTAAATATTTATTGATTGTATCAGTTTTCCGAAACATCTTTGATTTATCAAATGAATGATATTTACAATTATTGTGAACATTTCTGTCCAAAATATGCATGAATTTCTTGGAGAGCTATGTAAAAGAGAAATGCTTTGATTATCTTCTAGTTTTCTTACTTGTATACTTCTTCTTATACCATGTATGACAAAAGAGGAAGTTACATCTAGTACAAAGGTTTTCACTATATATCTGAAGACTTAAAGATCTAATACAGTGAAAGCGTTTGTGCAAAATGTAACGCATTCTTTTGTCAATAACACATTTTTTGTATATTTTTCTTATATTCATGAAAACTTTGATATTGTTGTTTTTTATGTACATTACAAGTCCTTATCTGGTGGCAACGGTACGAAATACATCGACAATCTGATGTCAGCTTGTATGACTTTGAGAAACGCTTCTGATTTGGTCGCACCTTTAGAAGTCAATCTCACCTTCAGCCCTAGTAAGTACATCCCCGTTCATGAATTCCAACTTGCTTATTTTCACACAAATTTAAATCTAACTTTCAAATGGATTTTAATTACTTATATTTTTGTTTGTTTTACGACTTGTTCATCAAATGTATTTTTGTTTTTAAATGGAATGAGAAAACAGTTTACCTCTTTGAAGGGAAAGACAATAAGGATTACTGAGGAGACCGCAAACAAAAGGAAAGATATTCACCATTTGCAATATAAAAACGAACAAGATATTGGTTGACGTTCTCTAAAGGGGGTCGTTAAAATAACTGTTTTTAGTTGATGTATTTTATGTTGTTGTATTGTTTCATAGTGACTTAATATCTTTTGTAATATGTTATGATATGTAAGTGTTCACGTTTCTGTCTTGAAAAAGGGATGAACTGCCCTGAAAATTTGACAAAGCCTTTGTCTGCGTTGTCATAATTACTTCTTTGGTTATATATCGTTTTAAGTAATACGTATCCAGCGAACATTTGTTTGTTCGGATTCATTGCTAATATTGAATCATACTGTCGTTATTACTTTTGAGACCTGTATATTTATTGATATATATAATATTGTGAAGTAAATCAAGCTTGCGTCGTCTTGTAACGTTAATATCCTTTGACAGGGCATTGTATGTCAGGTATTGCTTCTATTGATGACTAATTTAACACTTCATGAAATAAGTGTGTACATTGTTGAATACTACATAGGTGTATCTATATTACCAATGTCTTATATCCAATAATATATTTTTCAGATCACGTGATATTTCCTTCACGATTTGTCTTAGAAGCTGAATTTGAAAACGGTAGGTGATTAATTAAGTAGAAAATATATATAGATGAGAAAAGTTATTGAAATATTTTGTTGACATCATCCATTATGTTTACCATCTGTGAAATGTCCTTCTCTACTCAACAGCTACGCATGGGATAAGTAGAATGATTCACAAAAACTGCGGCTAACCGCTGGACATTAAAACAATCTTTATTCTAATAGGGAACACATTATAGATATAATTTTGATATATATATATATATTATTTAAACATATTTTATTCCCAAAAAAAAAGGGATTAGACACAAGATCCCATTTGTATTTATGCAAATAAACATGTCTAAATAACTAAATACATATTTATAATTTGTCATTTATTAGAATAAAGATTGTTAGTGCCCAACGGTTAGCCGCTGGTTTTATCAATATGCCATATCCCTTATAAGAATAAAGTAAATAGATCCATACTTATCTGAGCTTTGTCCGATAATTGAATGACGGTTCTTAAGTATATAACCAATACATCAAAAGAGAAACACAGAGACAGGAAAAACAGAAAGAGAACACTTGTGTAATTTGTTTTCAGATTATTGACAAACACAAGAAATGAATCAGTGTGGTACTTTTAGCCATTATTGATATGCAAATACTTGTGCATTTCATTAAAACAATGTATTACAGCATATGACCAATAAAATATCAAAAAACAATCTCGCTTCGATTTAAAACGATTAAAGGATAATGGAAAACACTAACCAGCGACAAATGATTTCTCTGTGTAGTATAGGATGGGTGAATTCGCCGTGAAACGTCAATATATTCAATGATACTCATAACTTTACGTTTTCACATTAATCGTATAAGCCCATATCAATACCACTCAAGGTGATTGCGGTTATGTTAAATGCGGTTACTTATTGTGGGCCCAGAGTAAGTCTGAAACATTTTTTTTTTATTATTCGAGCACTTATCTTTAGAACTCTCTGTTGCTGGTGGTATATACGGAATTTTCAATATGAAGTACAGAAATTCCTTGATATAAGAAAAATAAACAGCAAAATATTCCCGACAAACAGCTGAAACTATCTGTAAAAGGTGCCAACAATACCCACTAATGCCCGATTTATGAATATGTAAACAATTTACAATATAAACCAATTGTACGTCTAGAAATTTGTTTTGTTTGTATAGTATTTCCAAATGTTTGTTTATCTCCATATTGTCGCATGAGTTTTGCGGAATATATTTGATGCAATAATCATTTCAGCAATTAGAACTATTTGAAAAAGGCTGTTCTTTACACATAAACTTTGAGCAGCTTTTCTAGCTATCTGGTCGGTGGGGATAATAGATATGCATTTGCGTCAAGTCTGTAGGAGTAATAATAAAAATGCCATACAGTTATCGAACCTTTTAATGTTGAACCATTTTGTTTCCAATCTTAATTAATGCAATCATATTTCAAAGACCCACTTTCCTTT
>NW_018408289.1:0-1016 GCF_002113885.1 Mizuhopecten yessoensis
ACTCACAGATTCTTTAAAAGATGATCCAAGGACTCTGAGCTGTTACATTGTATCATTTGTAGTTAATTTATCATTTCTTAAAAAAGGATTACATGTATATTTATATACACATCCCTAATGTCTTATTTATGCATAAATCATCTACTCTTTGAATAGGTGATCTGACATAACAATTAGGTGTTCATTTTTGATTGGATAATACATATTTTTTTGACATTTTTAAAGTTTATTGTTATATTTTATTATCATAGTAGACATGTAGTTAAATACATTTTCTTACTAGAAACACAGACTTAGAGAGCATCTAATTCCGTACTAGAAACACAGACTTAGAGATCAGCATATCATTCCGTACTAGAAACACAGACTTAGAGAGCATCTAATTCCGTACTAGAAACACAGACTTAGAGATCAGCATCTCATTCCGTACTAGAAAACTACACACTTCCTAGAATAGATATTATTTGTTTTTTAGTAGTTTCTTTTAGTTTTTTAGTAGTTTTCTTGATAACTTGATTTACAAGGAGACAATTNTATGACATCCCGCTGAAAATATATATCATTGGTGCATAGGGATGTCTTTAGGGTCAGGACCGTCCAACTCTGCGTTTGCAGAGATAGAGAGAGTGAAACATTATTTCTATAGCTGGTGTGTATATGGTGTTTTGTCCCCATCCCCCATACCATCTATTCGGATTTTGCCCCTGGGTTTTGATCAGTAGGTAAATGTAATTTGCCATTTTACCCTATACCTTGTGTAATACACACACTTTCAGGGCATTTCAACCCCAGTTTCTCCTTTGCTAGCTACAGGGTTCAGAAAGGTTAAATTACGTGTAGAAAAGTCTATTTGGATACCTACATATTGAATTGTTTCTAAATAAATGTTTTGTTGGAATTCAGATCTGCATTCCTGTAATTTCAGTACATCGTTACCCATCAGGAATGATAAAATACATATATTTTATTTTTTCTCATTCACAGTACAGGTAATTACCTACATGAGCTTTCCATTT
>NW_018408289.1:1998-2580 GCF_002113885.1 Mizuhopecten yessoensis
AAGACAACAGAACGTGTACAGTTGACATCAGAACGTGTAAAGTAGACACCAGAACGTGTACAGTAGACACCAGAACGTGTAAAGTAAACACCAGAACGTGTAAAGTAGACACCAGAACGTGTAAAGTAGACAACAGAACGTGTACAGTAGACAACAGAACGTGTACAGTAGACAACAGAACATGTATAATAAATATTAGATCGTGTACAGTAGACACCAGAACGTGTAAATTAGACAACATAACGTGCAAAGTAGACAACAGAACGTGTAAAGTAGACACCAGAACGTGTACAGTAGACACCAGAACGTGTAAAGTAGACACCAGAACGTGTACAGTAGACAACAGAACAGGTACTGTAGACATCAGAACATTTAAAACAGTAGACACCAGAACCTGTATAGTAAATATCAGAACGTGTACAGTAGACACCAGAACGTGTATAGTAGCCATAATAACATGTATAGTAGACACCAGAACGTGTACTGTAGACATCAGAACATTTAAAACAGTAGACACCAGAACGTGTATAGTAGCCATAAGAACATGTATAGTAGACACCAGAACGTGTACAATAGACATCA
>NW_018408289.1:2734-3570 GCF_002113885.1 Mizuhopecten yessoensis
AACGTGTATAGTAGACACCAGAACGTGTACAGTAGACAACAGAACAGGTAATGTAGACATCAGAACATTTAGAACAGTAGACACCACAACGTGTATCGTAGCCATAAGAACATGTATAGTAGACACCAGAACGTGTACAGTAGACATCAGAATATTTAAAACAGTAGACACCAGAACTTGTATAGTCAATATCAGAACGTGTACAGTAGACACCAGAACGTGTATAGTAGCCATAAGAACATGTATAGTAGACACCAGAACGTGTACAGTAGACATCAGAATATTTAAAACAGTAGACACCAGAACTTGTANTGTATAGTAAATATCAGATCGTGTACAGTTGACACCAGATCGTGTATAGTAGCCGTAAGAACATGTATAGTAGACCCCAGAACATGTACAGTAGACACCAGAACGTGAAAAGTAAACACCAGAATGTGTACAGTAGCCAACAGAACGTGTAAAGTAGACAACAGAACATGTATAGTATACACCAGAACGTGTACAGTAGACATCACAACATTTAAAACAGTAGACACCAGAACTTGTATAGTAAATATCAGATCGTGTACAGTTGACACCAGATCGTGTATAGTAGCCGTAAGAACATGTATAGTAGACACCAGAACGTGTACAGTAGACATCAGAACAATTAAAACGGTAGACACCAGAACGTGTATAGTAGATATCCGTGCGTGTACAGTAGACGTCAGAACATGTACAGTACAAATAAGAACATGTACAGTACACATGAGAACATGTATAGTAGACATAAAAGCATGAACAGTAGCCATCAGAATATGTAAAACTGTAGACACCAGAACTTGTATAGTCAA
>NW_018408290.1:0-1018 GCF_002113885.1 Mizuhopecten yessoensis
GTAATGCACGGAACAAAGTTCACTATCAATAAAGTCATTCACCGATCTTCCAGTAGGATTGATGAATGACTCTAAAACTATTGTCCTTTTTAGGACCCTGACCCAAGGGAGAAATACGGTATGTTGGAAATGGTGGGGAATGAAATGGCCCAGTTATACGCCCCAGAGATAATTCTTTTTGAAGTTTCCCTCTCAGCTCTTCCGGGCCCTCCTTGACACCTTTAAGATTGTTAGAAAAAATTGGGACCCGTGGGCCACTAAACTGGAGTTTGGACCCAAATTTAAATCCCCTGAATAACTCCTGTGCTATGTCTTGTAAAGGATAATTTCTCAGTGAATTTTCCAGCACGTCCACTTTAATGGGTGTTTTGGCTAAAATTAATAAAGGATACAGTACATATAAATCGCCCTCAGATTTTTTTTTAAAGGACGTGAGATTTAATGAATTTCTAATCTTACCGTATGAGAATAGTTCAGACCCTGTCACCTATGATAATACTTTAACTATGCAACACTGCAATAACGTATGCTTATTTTATTATCCATTCAACAGTGCGAGCATTTCCGGTATAATTTTAAAATCAGTTGAAAATGTTAGGAATTACCTATTTTAAAATCAGTGAGACATACAGGAAGCATAAAAAGGGGAAGCCTTTACTACCCCACGAGCCTTTAATTTTTTTTCTTTTCATTTTTTCTTTTCATTATTTTTTTTTTATTGTCTACCAATTAATCCTTAAAAATATATCTACTTAAACATTCAAAGGATGTTGTAAATATTTTTTTTCAAAATGCATATTATTTGTAGCAGCAGATTTCCGTTTGTATATATACATAACTATGCATATGTACATATAAAGTAAACATAATGGAGGTTGTCAGGGTTGAGGGGCCCTGGGTTCAACATCCGAACAATAAAATTGTTCTCACGCAGGAGGTCTTTCTCACGCCATACACCTTTTATTCATCTAATATGTCAATTTCTTATACATGTATATATATATATATATATATATAT
>NW_018408290.1:2003-2356 GCF_002113885.1 Mizuhopecten yessoensis
TTCAAACAGCCTTCGAGCAGTCACATCCGGGAAAGAGATATTTAGGGCATGGATGCGCTTAAAATTCATAAACGCAAAAATAGTAAATAGAGCGTCTAGCTGACGTTGACCGAAGAGGAAAGATTTGCACGAGACAAAAATGGCAGATTACCTACACTCATTCAAGATTTCCACTGTAACTAAACTGGTGTTATCATACAATTGATAAACCCTATCAATGGACAAAGGGAACATAGTCATAACTTATGTTTTTACAAAATAGTATGGGTGTACGAAACTATCTTGATATCACTGTGTGTATTCAACAGCCTCATTATTTACTTTCCTGTGAATCTCGATGCTGTTTTATTCAG
>NW_018408290.1:10448-10586 GCF_002113885.1 Mizuhopecten yessoensis
TTTAAGTTCATGTACAGGTGAAGGATAGTAATGTGTTATTTCTCATGATCAAATAATGTAGTCGTCACAGTAACACAATACAATATTTAAGGAAATATAGAAAAGGTAGCTGTGCGCAAAATGCATCAAATACAAAAC
>NW_018408290.1:10810-10945 GCF_002113885.1 Mizuhopecten yessoensis
TAGTGGTAAAAATGGGTACAAAATATTCCGTATTTAAGTCACTTTTGTTATTTTACCCAGTTGTTTTAAAAAAATTGTTTGAATGTCGATTATTCCGTCTTTGCATATTGCAGATTTATCTTCTCTTGTGAGCAG
>NW_018408290.1:14916-16095 GCF_002113885.1 Mizuhopecten yessoensis
TATCTAGGGTCACTGAACTTACAATAGATAGCGTGTCTCTAAAAACAGCTCACTTCTTCTAGCAAAGGCGACAGAGCAAGATGTCGATATCCACGCTGCGTATTACTCTTAATAATGGTAAGACAATGCCATTACTTGGACTTGGAACTTGGCAGGTAAGGAGACTCTCTTTATACTTCGTAGCAGGAACTGAGACGTGTTTTCGTCTTGTGTGCGCATATTGTAATAGTGGTATGGCAATTGTTGTTAAAAAATAATTTAATGTGACCTTCGCAAATATTGGACCATGGTAAACAACAAATATCGTTGAATGAAACGCGTTCTTTAGTTTAGTAGAAACGAGACTGAAAAAATAGCTGCACCAAACTTTCAACGTTGAAAAATCTCACAAGCTGTTCAACACTTTCCTGTGAATGTGTGCTTAAAGTCTTTTAACTCAAATGATAACGTAACTCAGATCAAATGACGTTAATTACAAGGTAAATAATTGTTTATAAAACGAATGGTATTTTTATAATATTGATATTAAAATTTGACTAACATTAGTCGCAATATCTCGCGATATTAGTTAGATAGACCTACCCTAGTTTACCCTACTCTGCATGTGCGGATACGTTATCGGTCATCGCTAATTCTGTTAATGGTTATTCGAGGTCAAATCTCTGTACTATCAGCAAGCTAGAAATATGTTTCGCTGTAGACGGGTCAGATTAAGTTCATGTACAGGTGAAGGATAGTAATGTGTTATTTCTCATGATCAAATATTGTAGTCGTCACAGTAACACAATACAATATTTAAGGAATATAGAAAAGGTAGCTGTGCGCAAAATGCATCAAATACAAAACAGTTCATATCAACTTTGCTGGGGCTTACCTTTTGCCCTTTGCCAATATATTGAAGTAACAAACAGCACATCAAATCCTTATATTCTCGTTTATAATTAAGTAAATTCGACTTTCACTCTATTCTTCCTAGCATAGTTTCATTATATTGTACAGAGTGTTCTCATCGCAGATAGCCTCTCACCGCTGGAGAAGTGGTAAAAATGGGTACAAAATATTCTGTATTTAAGTCACTTTTGTTATTTTACCCAGTTGTTTTAAAAAAATTGTTTGAATGTCGATTATTCCGTTTTTGCATATTGCAGATTTATCTTCTCTTGTGAGCAGGTATTGATT
>NW_018408291.1:0-1019 GCF_002113885.1 Mizuhopecten yessoensis
CCTAGCTGCGATAACGTAGCTTTCTGTCGACGATATTTTTTTTTTATATATTGCGTCGTCAGAGCTACCAAGCGGTCCTATGCCAACTAATGGAGCAAAATCAAAAGTGTAATCTGTAAGATTACATATAATTCACACCTCATATGAGTATAATGTTATCAAAATATTGCATAATTGTTGAAAAAACAAATCCTTACCCATGCAAAAACTCTTTTACGAAATTAACAAAGTCCGTATTGGGAAAAAAATCGATTTCGATTACGCTTGCTACGTTTACTTGATAATTTAACGACATTTTAGGCAGAGTTGAACTTCAAGTTGTGCAGGATATCAACAGCAATAGTTCATATTACAACCTTATTTATGGATGTGGACCAATTTACTGTCAATTAATTCTAAAATCGCCCCGGTGTGATTCACACCGGGCTTGCTCCATTACAAGGCATGGGATCGATTTAATACCCGTCCGGGTATTAATATTAGTACTGTGCACCCCCTTGTCCGACACGCCTGAACCTGGCCAACAGTTACATTTATCACGATGACTAGCAGAAGAAACGGGAAAGAAGTGACTGAACTGATCGTCTAGCTCCGCAGCTATCACACTATTAAATGGGACTCTGTTCCGTTTACTTTAAATATGTTTATTCAGCAGTGAACACGGTCTGAAAAGACACACAAAGTAGTGGTAAATTGCACAATGATAATTAGCATGAATTACGTATAGAAACTAATCATAACATACAATCCTCTATCTCCCCCAAGTCTTTGGTACACGTAAGTAATAGGGTCACTCGTATTAGTCCTTGGAACAAAGACTGATGTGAAATATGAGAATTATTAAGAAATGTCCAACTAATTGTCCTAAAATAAACAAAATGAAGCACTGAGCCTCCGTGAAAAGTTGCACAACAGATATAACACTTAGGAAATGTTCCAAGTAGAAACAAGTCACTTGTTATTTGGACATTTTTTAATCTGAATGCCAAGCTGGTTTCTTTGTGGCACGACCAGAAGTC
>NW_018408291.1:5488-5662 GCF_002113885.1 Mizuhopecten yessoensis
AAAATAGAATAGAAATATGACGTCTGTCGGATTTCCCGTATTTCTCCCTTTTCATTGGCTAGAAGTTAAGGACCCAAATCCCAGCCGGCGGCTCATATATGCTGGTGGATGTATCACACAGAAATTTTCTGATAAATTAGTGCTGAAATTAATTGTGTAAATAATTGCTTATTC
>NW_018408291.1:6120-7632 GCF_002113885.1 Mizuhopecten yessoensis
TCGAACCAACACATCTAAGCGAGTATCCCCGAGTAAGAGACAATTCACGAAAGAAAACCCGGACCTACAGTTTCATTCGGACTCACACGGATCTGGAGCCCAACCAAGATCGTGTTCGCCATATTTTGGAATCAGCCAGAATAACGTTGTGTATAACAGTCACTTTCGGGATGGTATCGTGTTATAGATGCGGTGGCCAATTTAGCACCAATCATCTGATATCATGTCCCGCAAAAAGTTGTTTCTGTTTCTCCTGTGGAAATATTGGACATTTTTCACAAGTGTGTTTTTTAAGGACCAGACGTGGTACAACGACTATTTGTACTAAAGGATCTTTCCCCGGGACCAGACAGCGTCCAAAATCGGCTCAACATCCTGTTCCTGTCCATGACTCTCCGGACAGCGAGTCTGCGGCCTTGACCACACCAGTTAAAAAGTCCAAATCCAGCTCGAAACGGCGACGAGATTCCGAACGTCTCCGGAAATACCGAGAGAACAAACAGGTACAATCAGTTTTACCATTTTATGAAATTTCAGACGATGATCTAAACAAAATATTTTCAAAAGAAGTTTTCCTGAAATCGCAAATCTGTTCTGTTGTTACCAAACTCTCGTGCTAAATTAACTATTTCGGTTGTTTCAAAAAAGTGCGACAAACTACAGGACGAAATCAATAACTTGAAAGAAGAATGTGTACGTATCAAAGAATCGAATGTAAACAACTATGTTAATCAAATTAAAGAACTTGAAAAAGCTTTAGACAACAGGAAGAAAATTATGAAAAGCAAAGACGAGACAGTCAGTCAATTACAAACAACAAGAAAGGAAAAGGAACAAACCCAACGTCACATATCAAATCTAAAGACAACAATTACGGGAAAAGATCACGAACTGAAACAGCAACACTACACAATTCAAAGCCTTCAAGACAAGATAGGAGAACTTCAATGTGCACCAAAGCGAAATTGTTGCAACCCACACACTTGGACTCAAAACATACCATCTCACCAATCTCGGAATTATATTCGACGGCAAAACCGAGGTAACGGAAGACCGAACTTTTCATCCAGTGGACAATTTCTTTAAGCCGCGGGACGCGTCTTCCCCAGACTGGAAGGAAGTTATCACACAGAAATTTTGTGATAAATTAGTGCTGAAATTAATTGTGTAAATAATTGCTTATTCATGAAAAACTTTAATCTTACCATCTATTTATTAAATTTATATTTCGAATTGTCCATATCTAACAACTCAAGTGCGAATTAATGCAACACACGTTTATATGACATTTAGACAGAATTTGACTATATACATGTGGCATTATCCTTAATTGTAATTACAATATATCCTTTGTGACAATTGAGATAAGACTCATGTGTGAAGTTTTTATATCCCTAAGTACGTACTCTCTGTAAACTTACTTTCATAACTCATTACTTTTGTCCATCACATTACGCAACATTACACAACAGGATTAGTGTAATAGCCTTTACCTTGTGGACACTGACCACG
>NW_018408291.1:8114-62968 GCF_002113885.1 Mizuhopecten yessoensis
TTATTAAATTTATATTTCGAATTGTCCATATCTAACAACTCAAGTGCGAATTAATGCAACACACGTTTATATGACATTTAGACAGAATTTGACTATATACATGTGGCATTATCCTTAATTGTAATTACTATATATCCTTTGTGACAATTGAGATAAGACTCATGTGTGAAGTTTTTATATCCCTAAGTACGTACTCTCTGTAAACTTACTTTCATAACTCATTACTTTTGTCCATCACATTACGCAACATTACACAACAGGATTAGTGTAATAGCCTTTACCTTGTGGACACTGACCACGGGTAATTGATCTAACAATTAGCGACACCTGTCACTTAAACCTCAGGTACCTTTATAGTACGTACATGTATTTAACTGTGATATGTTGTATTGTAAATCAGTTAGGTTCTAGACTCTGTACGGAACACATCGGGTTTATTTTGGACACTCCAGAATATCCCGCCGTCAAGTCAAAAGTTATCTCTTATTAAATTTCAAAGTTAAACTTTAATCAACTCTAACGTCATCATTTCAACAAGACAAAACGTGCAGAAAAACCTTATGTTAGATGTTTGCTGTAACCTTTATGGCCACTACAGTTATCAATTTTGAATAGTGGCACTTTACAGACTATTTAATTTGAAATTAACCAGTAGTCCGCTAAACTTTAGATTTGTAAATGAAAAGATTTTACTAACCTGCCCCTCTACATCTGTAGTGCCAATATGCCATGAACTACTGTGTTTAAATTACTTATTATTCAAACTAGCTACAATATGAACCATCCCAAGTAATTAAATCCACTAAGTAGCAAAAACAATTATTTAGATATTTTTTCTTCACTTTTTACGAATTGGGATGCACATAAAAGGACAAATCATATCAACCCAATATGTGAAAACATGAAACAAATCGTGCCGGGTGAGAAAATGTGTCACCTGTGCCCATATTTTTTAACGATCACTCACCAGGGTGAGAAATCGAGCAGGGGTGAGAAATCGTGTTACGAACGTACAGTGCGAACGTAACACTTTTAGCACGATGTCTCACCCGGGTGAGAAATCGTGTCTGGGTGAGAAATCGTGCCGTAACATTTGTCCTATCAGGTGCAATCCAATTCGTGAAAAGTGGAAAACAATCTTAGTATATTTTGGCTAATAGGGGTATCTTATTAGTGGGAATTGTTTACATAAGAGTTACTTTGAATGATAAGTGATTAACAGGTAGTAACTTAGGATTATTTTTTTTTTTTCATGTTTTCATGTTTCCAAATATTGGGTTGATATGATTTGTCCTAGCAGGTGCAACCCAATTCGTGAAAAGTGAAAAAAAATCTTAATAATTTAAACACAGTAATTAATGAATTCAATATAGTTTTTCCTGTTTTCACATATTGGGTTGTTTTCACATATTGGCACGCTACAACACACCCCTCTCTGTTTCAACAGCAGTTTAGTCTCCTGACCAAATGGTGATAAAATAATTCAAAACGCGTATTGTATTCTTTATGCCTTGAAATGGAAGAGTTTATAGATACGATAGATAACCTTCATAATAACTCATCAGCATGGAATTAAATATGAAGTATATTTTGTTTAGTTATTTGTAATGGAGATATGTACATACAGAAAATGTAATGTATTGAAATGGCCCATTTAGGATTTAAAAAAGAAGATTATTATGGTGGGTAAACTACTATACCTGTAATACAATGGTATACTTTAAGTTGCTATATATTCTGAATGTCTATCTGTAGAAACTGATTTCAAATATTAGGATATTGCTATTTAAAGCACCCTACAATGAATTCCTTAAGCTGGTTAATGGAAATATATAGAACGGTAATATAAATAATAGGGTATCTTTCGTTAAATATAAATCATTTAAGCTAGGTCTAAGTAACGTGTGTCCGTCTCAGCATAATATCGATGATTCATGTAGATAAAATATTAGACAAAGCTGAACAAAAAATTTAATTGCCCCCTCTAAATGTTATTTATACAGATTTGTTTTGTAAATGATGTTCTTTTACAATTCTACTTAAGAAAAGATAAACTTGTTTCAAAACTGCACATGTCCTCACATTGATTTACTTTTGAGACAGTATAAACGGATTTAACCAACTCAGCTACCTGATAAGCGATATTTCCAGGGCTCGTATTCCAAAATGAAATAAAGGAGAAATATGGTAAACAACAGTGGAATTATCTAGTAGATTGTTTGCGATTCTATAGATAACCTTTTTCCTTCTTTATCTCATCCTCGATATCCAGGGGTTAGGCTTGATTTCGCTCTCTGTACCCCTGGAATATGTCATAGCAAAATCGAAGGCTCGCGATATCTAATTGATTGGTGTCAGGTAAAAAAACATGACCAATCACTAGACTGATACTTGTCCTTTGAAGATAACAGAGGAGGGCGCCCGACTTCAAAGCCAATAAGGTTTACCGTTACGCGACCGCGATATTCTTTAATATACTTCAAAGGAAATAGCCTTCTTGTCCTATTCACAAGACGGTGCACACTGAGCCTTCCATTTTGCTATGACATATTCCAGGGGTGCAGCGAGCGACTGTGAGCGTAACCCTTGGATATCGAGGATGTCTTAATCTATGTTATCCGCCATCTTGGATTGTGGAGGGATTTCCAGAGGGTTAATCAATAGACTAATGTATTCATAATGACGACCAATCAATGGTGCCAATTATGTTGCGTGTTATGTAATAAAATGTATTGTGTTATTGTGGTGATCGATGATGATTTTCATCTTGTTTATTGATCGTTCATCTGTGCTATCTTTTAATTCTTTGTTCTCATGTTCCGTACAGTATTAATCGTACACATGTGCTGTATATTGTGTTATTGTGGTGATCGATGATGATTTTCATCTTGTTTATTGATCGTTCATCTGTGCTATCTTTTAATTCTTTGTTCTCATGTTCCGTACAGTATTAATCGTACACATGTGCTGTATTTTAATTCTCTGTTGTCATGTTCCGCTACAGTATTAATCGTTCACATGTGCTGTATTTTAATCCTTTGTTGTCATGCTCCACTACAGTATTAATCGTACACATGTGCTGTACTTTAATCCTTTGTTTTCATGTTCCGCTACAGTATTAATCGTACACATGCGCTGTATTTTAATCCTTTGTTGTCATGTTCCGCTTCAGGATTAATCGTACACATGTGCTGTATTTTAATTCTCTGTTGTCATGTTCCGCTACAGTATTAATCGTTCACATGTGCTGTATTTTAATCCTTTGTTGTCATGGTCCGCTACAGTATTAATCGTACACATGTGCTGTACTTTAATCCTTTGTTTTCATGTTCCGCTACAGTATTAATCGTACACATGTGCTGTGTTTTAATCCTTTGTTGTCATGTTCCGCTACAGTATTAATCGTACACATGTGCTGTACTTTAATCCTTTGTTTTCATGTTCCGCTACAGTATTAATCGTACACATGCGCTGTATTTTAATCCTTTGTTGTCATGTTCCGCTACAGTATTAATCGTACACATGCGCTGTATTTTAATCCTTTGTTGTCATGTTCCGCTACAGTATTAATCGTACACATGCGCTGTATTTTAATCCTTTGTTGTCATGTTCCGCTACAGTATTAATCGTACACATGCGCTGTATTTTAATCCTTTGTTGTCATGTTCCGCTACAGTATTAATCGTACACATGTGCTGTGTTTTAATCCTTTGTTGTCATGTTCCGCTACAGTATTAATCGTACACATGTGCTGTGTTTTAATCCTTTGTTGTCATGTTCCGCTACAGTATTAATCGTACACATGCGCTGTATTTTAATCCTTTGTTGTCATGTTCCGCTTCAGGATTAATCGTACACATGTGCTGTATTTTAATTCTCTGTTGTCATGTTCCGCTACAGTATTAATCGTACACATGCGCTGTATTTTAATCCTTTGTTGTCATGTTCCGCTACAGTATTAATCGTACACATGCGCTGTATTTTAATCCTTTGTTGTCATGTTCCGCTACAGTATTAATCGTACACATGCGCTGTATTTTAATCCTTTGTTGTCATGTTCCGCTACAGTATTAATCGTACACATGCGCTGTATTTTAATCCTTTGTTGTCATGTTCCGCTTCAGGATTAATCGTACACATGTGCTGTATTTTAATTCTCTGTTGTCATGGTCCGCTACAGTATTAATCGTACACATGTGCTGTACTTTAATCCTTTGTTTTCATGTTCCGCTACAGTATTAATCGTACACATGTGCTGTGTTTTAATCCTTTGTTGTCATGTTCCGCTACAGTATTAATCGTACACATGTGCTGTATTTCAATCCTTTGTTCTCATGTTCCGCTACAGTATTAATCGTACACATGTGCTGTGTTTTAATCCTTTGTTGTCATGTTCCGCTACAGTATTAATCGTACACATGTGCTGTGTTTTAATCCTTTGTTGTCATGTTCCGCTACAGTATTAATCGTACACATGTGCTGTATTTTAATCCTTTGTTGTCATGTTCCGCTTCAGTATTAATCGTACACATGTGCTGTATTTTAATTCTCTGTTGTCATGTTCCGCTACAGTATTAATCGTACACATGTGCTGTATTTTAATTCTCTGTTGTCATGTTCCGCTACAGTATTAATCGTACACATGTGCTGTATTTTAATTCTCTGTTGTCATGTTCCGCTACAGTATTAATCGTACACATGTGCTGTATTTCAATCCTGTGTTGTCATGTTCCACTACAGTATTAATCGTACACATGTGCTGGATTTTAATCCTTTGTTGTCATGTTCCGCTTCAGGATTAATCGTACACATGTGCTGTATTTTAATTCTCTGTTGTCATGTTCCGCTACAGTATTAATCGTACACATGTGCTGTATTTTAATCCTTTGTTGTCATGTTCCGTTACAGTGTTAATCGTACACATGTGCTGTATTTAAATAATTTGTTGTCATGTTACGCTATAGTTGTTTAGGGTCATATACCATGAACATGTTATGCCGCACTGTGTGGTACCAGAACGACAGAGAACACGGTGTAGTGTCATGGTAACATAACATTACAATTTTACAATTAACCAATCGTATAAGTGTTAAACTGTTATTACAGATTGCTTAGACAATAAATGAATATAGTACATTAATACTAAAACACAATTATGCCTTCCTTATGAAACGAAGGAAGTTGCCATATCAGTCATAATGAAACCAACAAAAAGTATTACATCATAATTGTCGGTCATTACTCTTTTGTCAAAAACGAGTTGGTATTCCTTTTCCTCTGGCTTTGTGAGGATGTGGCAGCCTGATTTGTTTCGGTAGATCTTGAGCTCGTTCATGACTTTCACATTTTTTTGTTTCATCAGTAACCATTTTTTTGTAAAAGCATGAAAGTAAATTTGAATAACCTCATTTTATTGAACGATCTCTGCAAAGGACCACAGCATAAGCGTCTTGTTTACAGAAGGCAGCCACCATAGGAAGTTGTCGGTCATCGCTTTAAACCAAAACCTCTTTTACACTAAGGATCCTACACAGAGAAGAAATCGTCACTTTTTGGCGGTTTTTAATAATCCAATTGACAGACAATAAATCATGACCCTGGCACGACAAACGTACCCTGACAAAGCACAGTTCTTTTATGCGTCACTTCGAACATGCTACCAACATACCGTATGGTTATTTACTCGTAAATTTAAAGCTTAAAACTTGAAATATCTGCGTCTGCACACTGGCATATCATATTACCAATCAGAAGTCACAACACAACATATAGGGAGCGGTTCCCCCCATATAACATAATATTTGGGATACCGTTTGCAACAGAAAGTTCTCAAGAACCCATAGAAATGTATTCGATTATGTGACAATTGCCGTTTAATGTTTGGGAATATACTCGCTCTACATAGGCATGTTAAATGATGGGTCCCTGAGAACAGTACTCTTAAATTAAAGTTTGGGGATGATGAGGACAAAATCAATAGACCGGCAAAGAAACAGAGGACAAATCTTCGCTCACGCGGATATCTTTGATACCGAAATGGAAAATGAAGACACAAAAGAGGATGATTGTTTTACCAAGATGTGCAACCGGGCTAAATTAAATATCGAAGAGAAATGGAGCGAAAGAGTAGACAAATACAAGGAAAAAAGGACGTTCGAAGGAGAAGTTGAAAGTAGAGCAGATAAAAAAAAAAAGATGACGATCTGATGGAAAACCTTAATCAATACGCACAGACACTAATCAGTATCTTTCAAATTAAAGGTGAGAATCTGCACACAAAAATCACGGAATCTGTGGAAAAGTATAGACGAAATTGTTACGATCTATTGTCGACTGTACGCATGTCTCCTTTGAACATGTATGCAGATGACGACGATGATGTATCATATGCTGATGATGAATATGAATCTGACGAGGAAAACGATGCAGAAGACGACGAGGAAAATGGGGATAAATAAAAGTAAGACATGCTTACACATTCTGCCATAAGTGTGAATACGTCTAAGAAGTACACAACAGGATTATTTGAAGGACATTTATTTTGATCCCTGTAAACCTGACAAAGTGTATCGATTTGTCAAAGGGAAGGAAACTATAACATAAGTACATACAGCTTACAATGCTTAAACAGGAAACCGACGAACAGATGACCAGTGGTCGGCTGACCTCATGGATTGATTAAGTTTTTCGAAATACAATGACGGATATACATATGCACTGGTTGTCATCGATGTGTTCTCAAAATATATGTTGTTGAGACTGCTAAAAGACAAGAAAGGTAATTCGGTGGTCACTACATTTGGAACTATATTCGCCGAGGGGCGCCAACCTAGCAGGATAAGAACGGATAAGGGCAAGGAATTAAGAGCAAAACTTGTCCAGTCCTTGTTTCGCTCACGAAATATAAGGCATATATATGCATACTAAGAGGTCAAGGTCAGCACCATCGAGCGCGTACAGAAGACGATCAGACGGTTACACAAAACCATCTACATCGCGCCCGTTACTCGTAGGTTTAATGCCTACAATTTTGGAACATCTGCGTCTGCGCAGTGACGCATTAAATGACTAAGTCACGACACAGCATAAATGGGAACGATAAGGAGCCACCAAACCTCATTTCATTGAAAGTTGTTCAACAGTACAGAGATGAGGTTCAGCTTTAGCGTCGGTGACCGTGTGCGCATTATATATTTGAGAAACATATTTACTCGCGAATATGTTGAAAGATGGACTGGTGAAATATTTACGATAGTACAATGATTCTTGAGACAATCCGTGCTAATCTACCGACTGAAAAACTACAACGATGATGAAATCACGGGTTCCTCTTATCAATCAGAACTGCAGAAAGTGGATCTTAGAGACAATGATATAAGGAAAATTGAAACAGAGGCAAAGGACGAAACAAACTATTGTGCGTGAAATGATTTCACTAGCCAATTACATAATCATCTTGAATAGATAGTTAAATACTAATGATGTTGTTGATTTGTAAAGTATTGTGTTCATATTTTTTTTTATTTTTTTTGCGTCATAGCATTCGAGTACTAGTACTTGTTCTGTTTGTCTGATATAGCATTTGTAAATAAAATGCGTTGTACATACGTTTTGATTCTATAGTCGTCATATAGCTAGTGAACTGTATAGCGTGTGTGTGTAGGAGTGTACACATGTTAATCCTTATGAGTGGGTATAATGTTGTCAATACAGACATGTTCATACTTGTGTTGGGTAAAAGCTGAGCCGCCTAGGCGTCTATTATTTGTGAAGCAATGTCATGTACAGACATAGGCCTCTATCTTCAAGTTCATTCTGTCATTTAGTTAGTTTAGCAAATATGATAAGGTATTCAATTATTTTTATAAATTCGTTCCTAAAATAACCAAACTTAGATAAAGAAACTTTTTTTTTTATATTTAAGAGGTATACTATGTATCATTTCATTATTTAACATGCATATACGCTCCTTTTCATATTGCAATCTGTGCATTTTTTATACAACGACATTTATCACGTATTGCTTTGGGTTGCTGGTGTGTGAAAATGCCAATAAAGACATAGTTATAAAGGTGTATTAATATGCCTGATAAGTGACAACACGTTACATACAGGGCATCAGGTATACAGGTACTCGATCAATAGGCGTTAAATCAATTTACAATCAGTGACGTAGATATGTCAGAGTCGAAAAGACCTTTTGTAGTTCGTTTACCATTTTGTTTGTTCGAAGGTGCTTATTATACCCAATAAACTACCTATGTTCCTTTGCAATTTTCTTTAAGTTACAAAGAGAGAATTACACATGCGGCAAAGGTGATTCAAGGCTTATTATATTCCAATTGAAATTAGTCAAACGCTGAAAGTAGGGAAACAGTTGATACTTTTGCCTTCGATAATGTAGGCCTACTACATAGGCCTGTTAAACAGACTAAACCTTATGATGTTGTTATTCTATTCATACTGCATACAAAACAACCATTTCCTTTTACAGAAACACGCTGTCCATCAATTGCTGTTGAACTCACTCTAACGATAAAAATGTCAATACCTTTCTGTGTATTTTCAGAAAATATTTCAAAACCGAAAGTAATACAACCTCCCAGTTCGAGGAAAGGTCGCACCTGAAATGACATTAGGTACTCTTTTGTCACGTGGTTTCGATCAAGCCCGGTAACCACCACTAAGACAACGCTACCACACGTACGCAGGACATTGCAAACTTCATTATGGCGTCTGCAGCAGTGGTTTGTGGTGGTTTGATTGCCCTGGGATTGTTCGTTTTGCAGGCGGTGGGGGTAGGCACACACTATTGGTATGTAGTAGAAGTGTCAGGGATAAGTGAGATTAGTGCCGGCCTGTTCCAGATTTGTATAGACGTTACCATTCTCGGCAGCAGTACCAGCCAGTGTTACAGTTACAACAACTACGTCACCTCTGCGACTCTCGTTGACTGTAAGCATCCTCGAGTATTTATATGAACTTTTAAAATTCGATTACACACTAAAATTATGTTGCATGATATGAAGCAAGTAATTCTATTGAATAACACGTTATTTTGTTGGCGGACATGTTAAAATGTATGTATGACAATTTTGAGCTATGATTTTGTTTTTAATTGAATTATACATTTGTTTTAAAATACTTGGCTTTTAGAATCGTTAGAATAGTTTGAATCAAATTGTTCTCCAATGTCTCCGAGGTCTATATATCTTGTATATCACTGACGTATCCAGGTCCAGAAAACCTCTACCTCTTGCTTACCGAACATTTCAGTCTCAAAATATTGTCAAATTAATATTAATCATCGCGCTGATTTCCATTCTTGTTTGGGTGTTATATTTGTCATTGTATTTCTGTTTAAAATTGGAAGAAACACTTTCGACCTGGGTACGGTGAGTTTGCAAGGTTTATTGTTAAATCTTATTGGTTATTGTTTGAAATATTATTAATACTTACTTCAAGAACTTGTTTTGACCTTGGATTCGCTATATCATATTCATGTATATACAACAGTCAAACGTTGAAACATTTGTGTGATTCTTAGTAAATAAGTAAAGCAGACATTGACATGTTTTTGAAAGCTGTTCAAAATTTTAATGACATGTTTGACAAAAATAAAATAAAAATTAACATATCAGATCCGACTTAGATATGTTTCTCCCGTATTTAACGAGAATTCCTTGCAAAGTATTTAAAAAATAAATAAAAAATATATGAGCTTATTAAACGTGAATGTTTATATGATTAAACAATATTCAGAGATTTTTTAGTCTGACATCTAGGTCTTAGGCGCCAAAGAACAGAATTTAACCGATTTTAATATAACAGACAAATAACCGGGTTCGTCAATGCAGTAACCTTGGGGTACGTATGTCGGCCGCCAGCACTGCTAATGAACAGGTGCATTATGTGAGCGATCCTTATGCGTTTCTCGTCAGAAACAGTGTAAGCCGAGTACTTCACAGTATATGTAGAAAACATTACTACAAATAATTATATGCATTCGATAAACTAAAACCGTAAATGCTGCACAATATGACTGCTGTAATTTCCTTTTGCATGGAAAGCTTAACTGTCAGAAAAATATTGAGTCAACGATAAGGATAAGGATATAACATGAATCTCTCGCCGGAACGTCTTCCTGACTGAAGTGTTATGACTACCCGAGAACGTTCTATTCACATTACAGTTGGCGCCATACCATATGTGCATGCGTCTAAATGTACCTTTTTGTCTTCGTTTTAGTTAAATATTTCCGTATTTAAAACCTCAGTATTGATCTAAAATACCCTTCGACTACCCCCTAAAAAATAAAAACACAACATTGATTACATTCTATACGTAATTTGAAAACTTCTGTGCATGATCCATATTGTATTTCAGATAGTAATGCTCATGTCTAACAATAACAATTGATGTAAAGTTTAAATAGTCTACTGCATATTTGGCTTTTATAAAGTATACAAAACACGGCGGGGGGCACCAACATATGAATAACGTCACATAAAATCGACAAGACCCAACATGTTATAATGGGTCGATGCTATGTTGGGTCTTTTACCGCATTCAATCGATTTTCCATTATCATCACTTGATAATTGATGCAAACGGATTTGACACGAGTTATTACTCCATTGCAAAGCCCCTCTCCGCAATATGTTTATATAAATTTAAAATAGTATAATATTGATCACAATCACCACCATCTTACATGGGACGAGAATAAAGGTAAATAGAATATTAGAAAGACCTTAAAGAAAAAACAGAAAATGTAAAATGTAATAGCATAAACCTTTCACTTGATGTGACGCAATGTTTGCGTTTCTAAAATTGTAGTGTTGGTTGTTTTTTTACCGTTAGGTTTACTTTTACGTTAAGTATTCAATTTTTTGTCCATAACAACATCCTGATTTAAAGCGTGAATCATTGAAAATATATCACCTTTTTGTATTTTAAAACAAGGGCATGATAAAGAAAAAATAGGGATTGCAGAATCCTCAACAAATTTTACTTTAAAATGGTCAGAGATTATCGGATTTTATTTATATTTTAACATCACACGTTATACGTAAAGTCTCCATTCTCTAGTGTTGTAGGGTAATGGTGGAGAAACATACACCAAAGCTTTTCAGTCCTGCAACATTAATAGAATAGGCCGACAAGAGACCTATTATATAATCCTGAAATCTTGAATACATTTGTATTTGCTAACACACCCAATCGTCTAGTGCAGTAAAGGTAAAGCCAAACGTCAGTCAAACAGTTGGGTTAACATCACTTTACTTACGGAAAATGTATATCTGGATTATCATTGACATGTTATATAATGGTTTCTTATTGTACTGTACTGTTACTATACACATGAGGACCTAACACAATGATAACGTTAGTGCAAAATGTAACGCCTTTTTTTTTCAATGAACTGTTTTTATAATATTCATTTGCTTTTCGTTTCGTTATTCTTTACAGTCTATACTTATAAGAAAATTTCTTTTTGAAAATATCAGTTATAGGATTTTTTATACTCTCTTAATATTTCCGAAGAAAGCGTGACGTACTGGAAGTGTTAAGTTCTGCAGCACTGCAGCGGAAAACATCAAAAAACATAAATGAATTGTATGCAATACATGGTATGGAAAGGAAGGTATGACGCCTAACGGTCCATTATAAGTCATCTTCGAAATCCAAGGATATATTTTTGAATTTTCTCATGACAGAATCGAACGCTCTAACGCTAAGCTATTTGATCGTTATTAGACATCATAGCTAAGCGATCGCATGGCTGATACACAGTTGTACCTGTACATTGAATATAATCAAAGAGGAACGCAGAGATTTAAACTTGTATATTTTGACCTTACATTGCCGAACGATTATCTATTATCTTTCTTCAAAGCATTACATTGAAATAACATGTATTATTAATTCTTTGGCAGTTTTCTTACTGTTTTCTTGTATCATACACAAGTTGGTGTGCTCAGGGATTGTCATAAGAAAATCGAAGAAGATATATTTATAAGGAGTGTTGCTCTTGGATCCTGAAAACGATACAATGTATGTGTAAGAAAGAGGAGGTTTTAAGCTAGAAACTCGGACTTTGTGACATGTTGGTTTTTTCATTTCAGTTAACTACTACGCGATTGCAGGGCTCAGTGTCATAGGCTGTATCCTACTGTTTTGCAATGTCATCATCGGTTTCGTGGGATGTGCTAGCACCAGACCGGGACGTCCTACTGTTCAAAACTTGGGCGGCATTTGGTTCATTTCGGGTAAATATGACCGATCATTTAAAACATTATAATCTTTGCAAGTAAGCATGTTCTACCGTTCAAACCATGTTCTATGCACGCAATAATATGGCATAGTCAAAATTCTGGCTGACAGCTTGTTAATATGACCGGCCGTCCAAAACTAGACTGATGTATATTTATCTGCAGGTAAATATTTTAAACTGTGGTCCTTTTAAGATGCTTTCATTCTGCTTATTATGTGCGACCGTCCAAAACACATTTGGTACCTGTTCTTGTGCAGGTCATATGCCCTTTCGTTTTGTATGTAGCAATACACGGCCATTCGCAGTGAACACGAGTGAAGATTATATTCAACTGAGGAAATATTAGCGAAATCCAAAAATAAAAACTGATGACGTAGCTTGTTTAATCCATTAAAAGAGTGTAGGTCACATTAACATAAAATAGCAAAAAGAGGTCCTAAGCATAACACAAGCTAAAATATTATGTAGTTTTGAATTTGGTCATGCAGAAATCTTTGAAATCCCTGGCATCACTCATTAGTCTGGAGAATCCTAATAAATGCAGATAAAAAAGAAATTCTTGAGTGGCGAATCTCCTCGATCACGTCAGCCCCTCACTAGGGAACGTACTTGTTTTAATCGGGGAAAAGACACCTTACCATCATGAAATATTTCCTCATCGATTTCGATTAACGTTTCATCGACCACAAAGAGTATGTGGGCATTATCACCCAGTGTTTGTTCTACTAGCACTGTGATGAGTGATGATGGACAATTATGATTGATATTTACAGCAATAGTGCTTGTATCTGCGTTTTCCATTTCTCCGAGACGTATTTTACTAGTTCGTTTCATAGCAAGTTGAAATGAAATGTATCGAAAGCCCGATTGACTGAGAAATGTTGTATTTATCGCACATTAACGGATATAACTACACGTTGTCGGCTCTGTCCACTGAAAAAATGTCGCCGATATTCTCTTGCAGTCATGCATTACATATCAATTACAATCTGTAAGGTTGTTATAGCTGGGCTAGATGGATTATTGTTTTACGTAACACGTTTTATCTGTAGGTGCGTTATCATCTATGCATTCAACGCCCACAATCTTTAAACATTTAAAGGGACATTGCAAACTAATACTTGAGTACGCGGATGGATGGTTTTCATTATTTTTTCGTAAAAAAACAAAACCATTTTGTTGCATTATAGAGAAAAAACTTGTTCAGCTCTTTTCTATAGCAATGACGTCACGACCTGCGGTTACCTGGTGAAATTCTTTGTTAGCATAAAGGTCAATTGTACAGTTCAACAGGTATCAGTGTTTATTTGGCTACAGAACGAATTCTAAAATAAAGGTAAACAATCTTCAATTTTAAAATACTTTGACAGGTTTTCAAATTTACTAAAAATAATTCTTTTTAACAACAATTTTGTATAACAATAGCATACATGTATCTAAAAAAATCGATTACTGTATATCTCAAGTTTGTGTAAAACATAAGTCACTTAAATTTCATGGAATAGAAAGTGAAAATAGAAGGTATTCGTTTAAAAAATGACTAGACAATTGAAAGCTTTCATAAAAAGACCTTCTAAAGTTTGCTGATAGAAGACATCCAAATAATTATTTTTATCTCGTTATAAGGAGCTAGTTTCTCGTTATAAGGAGTTACTATCTCGATGAACTAGCTCATTATAACGATAAACTAAGGTGTTCCAACGAGATGCGGGGGCCGCGGTGGCCAAGTGGTTAAAGCGTCTGATATTCTGCTAGCACTAGCCCTCCATCACTGGGTCGCAGGTTCGATGCCTACGTGGGGCAGTCGGCATGTACTGGCCGTAGGTCGGTAGTTTTTCTCCGGGAACTCAGGCTTTCCTCCACCACCAAATCCTGGACGTCCTTAAATGACAATAGCTGTTCAAAGGACGTAAATCACTAAGAAACCAAACCATTATAACGAGATGTTTTAACGAGATAAACAGTTTTTTTTTAGATGTTCACAATCAAACATTGTGCATTCGAGTACATACAATTAATTCAAATGTTCAACGGAAACAATGAAAATGTAAAAGTTAAAAAAAAACCGTTGAATATATTTTATCAACACCAGAACACGATACTTCCATCCACGCAATGATCTTTGGTTATGATCTTGAGGGGACGGTCGCTTTTAAACGTTTCCCTCCACTTTTCTTTTCTCTTTTAGAACTCGGCTGTGGCCATATTGATTAAATGCCTAACTTTGACCGTACAAAAATGTAGGCCTGTAGATCGATCAGTGAGAAATGTTCTAAAGATGCATATGTAACCGTTAACAATATATTGCTGCGTTTATTTCTCTCTCTCTTTTTTACCTAAATATATGACCTTAACCTTTGTCCTATGACCTTGACCGTGTTCCTGTGTGAAGTCGTCGATGCCGTCTATTCTATACTGAATTATGATAGTATTGATTAAAGTGGAAGAAAAAAATACATTAATGTACTGAATATCACATGTTGAATTTTGACCAAAACTGTGACCTTGAATGAAGACCAAGGTAATTTCTTATTGATTACTTTTAAAGCACAATATTAGGGCTAATGGCGATGCAACATCAAACATCAAGACCTCATGGCGTTTGGCCCTCGGGGAGTACAGTTTTATAAACATAACTCTAAGTTGACCTTTGACTTTGCACTGATGACAAACATGGAACTATTAAATACCAAATGGTGAAATATTTCCATCAAAGGTATTTAGAGATAAAGCGGTTTGAAAATTGACCAATAAGGGACCATTGTGGCCATCTTGAACGTTAAAAGGTATTTCCTGTCCATTTACTTTTTAGACATGAAATCAGGCTAGTGGCAGACTAAATATTAAGACTCATTACCGCCTGGTGCTCGAAGAATAGGTATTAAATTATCACATCATAAAGACCAATTAAAATGTTTGCAGGCAAACAATTAAGTTTTAACATGCCCTTTTCCCTTCAATTTTCGCTGCTATGACCTTATTAGGACATGATCTTTCAAATGTGGTATACCTTGAAGTATATTGAAATTGTTTTGAGATTTTCATTTTTCTATTATACCATCGCGTGACCTTGTAATTGACATAATTTTCTTATAACACGTAATGGGTAAAAATTAGCCCCGACCAAGATATTTAAAATATCATGATTACAAATCAATGAATGGTTTTGGAGTTAACATTACTGTTACATTTTCTAATATTGTTTTATTCATAAATCTGTGCCCTTAACCTTTGACTTTTCAAGATAATTATTCATGCGGTTACTAATTATCATAATGTTTTATCTTCATCAGCCGGCTGCACTATCGCCGCAGTGGTTTGGTTTTACATCACACAATACCAAGACGCGAAAACAGTGCTGTCGTTGACCTCACTTTTTAAACTCAAGCTTGGCTATTCCTTCTACCTAGTCGCCGTGGCGGGTGGAGGCGCACTTATTGCCGCTATAACCATGTGTGTGACAGCTAGTCACATGGACGTCCCACAAACTATCGCCCCGGTCGGAGCCCCCGCAGGACCACAGGTGTTTGTCATGCATTCAGGAGTTGCACAACAGGGACCCACGGGATATCCACAACCAGGATTTCCGCAACCAGGATACCCACAGCCTGGAAACCCACAACCAGGATACCCACAGCATGGAAACCCACAACCAGAATACCCACAGCCTGGAAACCCGTTCCCTGTTTATTGCCATCCTAGTGTAGTCTTTCATAACAACATCTATCAACATTCTTTAGTTAAGCAGAAAATGACACTTTACCAATAGTGGCCTACAGTTAAAAAACTACGATACTTACGCTTTAACACATGACCTTGCTGTTTAATGCAATTTTTGAAAACTGTAGAAGGTTATTTTCTTATTTCTGTTTGATTTTTGTGTGAAAATTTCCACATTTGGACTATTTTGACTAGTCCACATTAGATTGTTTAAAACAACATCCAGCTATTCATACCGAGGTGCTGATGTTTCCGTGTAAACAATACTAGCTACATTGTATAATGTGTCATAATGTCTTCGCATGCATATTAAACGAAATTAGTCGGAAACATGTTTACGAAAAAATGCATAAACAAATAGGTCAACAATAGTTCAACATCATATTTTCCATTAAAAACTTTGTTTCATTGATTAACAAATGTAGGATTAGATCAAACCGTTTTTTTCTACATTTTTTCTTCACAAAAAGGTGTTTTATTGATATAAAGAGAAAGTAGGACCTACAAGTTGTATAAAAGCAAATGATGAAACAGTCTATTTAAAAACAATTGCAATGAGTGCTGTATTTAGTTTGAGTTATATCTAGTATGCTTTTGCTTGTCTACTATTAATGTTCCTTCCTTTACTTTATTTAATATTTTAATATATATTGTATACTTTTTCAATGTTTATGATATTTTCACTGCAAATATGTGATATGTGCTGTTAAGTAACTTTATGTGATATGGAAGTGTTAAATTCCAGTTAAATACAACTTTTTGCTTTATTTCAATAATACTTTACAATTGTAAATGTATAAAGCAATTAGCTTAATTTTCTTTTAATAAAATTAAAACAAATCCACAAGTACCATTAATGAAGTAACATTCTAAACGTAAGTTCCATTATTATCTAAATTAGCTGATACATTATGATAAGCAAGTCTGTTTCATGGAATTTGTCACGTTATAGCTAGCATTCATAATGACTAAACATACCATTCAAAAGCAGCTTAATACATATGAACAAGAAAAACATAAAGACAATGCTTAAAAGTACCAAATATTATGAAGAACTTTAACAGAAAATGTATGCATTAATTTTAGTACAAAACTGTAAATGTACTCTAATTAGTGCATTATATTATTGGTGCATTATGATTTAGCGCTATAGGTAACTAGCTATATAATGAAAGATTTTTTTACAGTTATCAATATTTAGCGCTTTTAAATAAGCGCGAAAGGAACTAAAATATCACTAACTAATGTACTTTAATGGTATTTGAATTAAAATATTTATTATATTTTTATGAAAAGTTTTAAATGTCATTTCGTTTAGGTAACGACTGGTGACGCTGCAATGTCGTGTATGCATCAATCGTTTTATGTTGTAAATGAAAACTGTATCATTTATCAAATATCTTTATTTTAAAGAAATTATTATTATTGTAAGAAGTATTTTTGATCTTTATATACATGTATTTGTGTTTCCGTTTATATAGGCAGTGTTGTATATAAGAAATTGAAACATTTAGAAATAGACGACGAGGTAAAAGCAATGTTTTGCTATTTTCCAAAATATACAATAACTCAAGACTACATTTGCTTTGAACCAATTAATATTTCCATGTTAAGCTTTTATAAGAGCTAGATTCGTCTATTGTTAACATATTTCCGTTTTTAAGATTAAACTAGCTGATATTGATTTAATTAGACTTTCTGAGATACGGTATTTAACCATTATGTCTCAACGAAGCTGTTGTATCAGAATAATTGCATTTAAAGAGTAAACAAAGAGTAATGTCACACCTGAGCAAAATCTTAATATAAAGCCTTTCGTTTATATAAAGTGAATATGATATAATAACTTTCTTTTTATATAAATTTGATCTCGATATAATGCCAAACGTTTATATTTGTCACTTCGTTGTTTACCACCAAACGATTTTTCTTATTTTGTCAGTATAACGAATACTGTATGCACACTTTGAAATGAAAATTTATATAATTTCACATTTTCTTTAAAATTTGTTTTACTGTTGAATAGTTGAATGCCACTATACATAAGTTATGACACAGTTGTATTACAATTTCCTATAACCTCTTTCCTTATTATCTCTTGCATTGTATACAAGTATGATGTGTGCGCTTTTTTAATTAAACAGCGTTTTGACAGAAAAGAATAGTCGTTGGATTAAGTTTTTTCCCAATATTTCTCAATGGCAGCAGTCATAGTTGTGAAAATAATGTGAACTTTGATGTGGAATAGTTAGTAGAACAACATATTTTTGCCTTGCAAAGCCAATTTGACACAGCTTATAGATATCACCGAATTCAAGTCAGTATCGATTAAAAATACTATTTGTTCAGAGGTCAAACTCAGCTGATTTTGAAAGCAATTTAACAAAAAAAAGAATACCAAAGTTGGAACAAAAACCATCAATCGAACTGAAAATCGATAGAATAGGGCAAACATGAACAAAGGAATATTTTTTTTTGCGGAGATCCTTAAAATTTTTCAAGAATCATAAGAAAGATTTTCCTGAAAGGTAAGCGGCTTTTGTTTCATCGACAACACCAGCAATGTAAATCTAGGTTTAATTCAAGTAGTGCGATTTCCTCAAAGTGATTTGAGATATTGGCAACGGAACAACACGGCACACTCATAAGCATAAGAGTGTATCGACCCTCATCTCACAAGCACATATAATATTTCCAAATGATATCACAACGGTGACCATTAAACATGTCCACAGTATTCAACAACCAAGATCTCTTCAAAGCTTATGCTGTAAGTTTATCAGTCATGGTCGACATGTATCACAGAAAAATACTATTTGTAGCAAATCCTTGAATATTGGGGAGAATGCTACTATCAAGAAAGGGAATGTTCACTATATAAAATTCGAAGTTGTTTAGTTTAAACATATTTTTATTGTCGTAAATAAGGACAATTAGGATTGAGCACAAGTTTTGCCAACTTAGTAACGCCCTCTCCTTAATACATNGTTTTAAGTAAAGCTCGAAGTAAGCATGGCTCTTTCTAGCTTCATAATAAGGAAATATTATCCAATATGTGCGAAAACTCATTATTGAAATAAGCAATCAAATATGTTTGGATGTGTATCATTAATACGAAATGACCAATACGATTGCACACTGTTTAACAAAAATCAGTGTGCAAATATATCGTGTTCTGTATGTATGAATTAAAACAAAATGAAAAAATTGCAATTAATAAATTCAGTTTGCTCACGAAATAAAAATCATTAAAAGAATGTGATAAGTTCCATAAATGTGCAATATTGTTCATGTAATATAACGTGACACACTTTTTGTTTGAATAAATTTTATTCAAATGCTTACCAACATGAAAAATTCAAAATCAGATACAATATAGAAAGAAGAAACATAATGTCGTGAAAGTGTTATCAGTCAATGACTTTTGTCCATAGCTTACTGCAACAATTCAGAAAGTCCATAAAGATGACTACAAAGGTTTACATAGATTAAAGTTCTCATAAATGATTACAACGATTAACATCGATTACTAATACTCTACACATCGTATATTACATATCTAACCTAAACAAAAGTGTAACTTGTTTGTAATCTGTTTGTAATCTGATTTGGTTCCATCCATTTGCCAGATTAATTATCAATAACGGCATTTGAAAAAGATACCGGTCTAAACTAGTGTGGGAAAACAGGTTTCTAGCCTAAGTGTTTGTTTTACTGCTTTCCCTGTTTATTGCCATCCTAGTGTAACTAAAGATTCGGTACGGCTATTCTATCGGCGTATGTAGCGATATCACTGGTGCAGTCTATTTGTTCCGGGAGGGGATGGTTTTCACCGTTATAGAATAGTTACATTTACCTATAGGCCTTATTTTACCACGTGGGGGCTAGTATATATAGGTTCACTACACTTCATGCTTTTCTCTACACTGTAGGTTTTGTTCTGTCTTGTATTATATACTACTGTTATAAATGTACGTATTGTTTGCCATGTTAAACGGCTACCTTAGCCGTGTGATATGTAATAAACGTTAGTTAACTTTGAAACAAAGTGTTGATTGATTTATAACTCGGATACTCCTCCACATCTGACGGACCTGTGTCTGACTGTACAGACGGACGAAGCGGGACATTCTTGGGGATTGCCGCCGGTCAGTTTGTCGGTAGTTTGGGGGAAAACATAAATTACTATACGATCACTTTCATCTACCGACGCTGGACAGGCTCCCCCCACGGACGTCATATTACAGATTGGAGCCGTGACCGTGGATGTGGAAACGTGAGTCACGAGTTATTTTCCGATTTTATCTTTGTAAACAAGTTTAAATACTCTAGTTTTGATTTCATGAAACTATTTTGTATGTGTATTTGAGATCTACCTTTATCGTTAGAAATATCAAGTCCTGTAACGATAGATGTTCTTTTACATGCATTGAAACTGGTAGGATTTGTAGTAAGATCTACAGTAGATATAGGGTTTATATGTTGTACGCTTATGTTTCTGTGTAAACCAATGTGGCGGGACGCCCGGTTTTCGTTTTAACATTTTAGCGGGGAATACGGGAATTGTATAACAGGCCTTATTGAATTATTAGCTCTTCATGTTTGTGATAGACATAAGGAGAATTTATATTGATTGGTGATTGTTTAAAAAGTGTAGTTTGGTATACGACTAAAAAGGGTTTAACAATTGTGGTTTTACAATTAGTCAGGTATATATAGACACTTTTGGTGAACATGGAGACTAATCAATACTCCAGTGATTCGGAGATTACTTAATCTGATTGGGAGGAAAAGTTAGTAGAGACTGTTGTACAGACACCTTCAGATAGATTTACATCAACACCAAAGGGGGCTCCAGAAAATGATTTAAAGCCATTTATCCTCAGTCAATGGTTGTAGTAAGAAGAAGGTTAAGACAGTCTGCTGTACATTTTACCCCTAATACTATGAGAGTTAAGACAGAGGAAAACGGGGAGGATGTTAAACTCACGATTAAACAGAAAGCTTATAGTACTGAGAGGGAAAAGTCAGAACAGTATGAGGGGGATACTGAGGATAATGAACCACAGTTGGTTAGACATAAAAATAGGAGACAGGTCAGACGTAAGGTGTCGGGGGCAGCACCTGCCTCACACACCATCCCACAAATTTCAAGTATCAATGATAGTCACAGGGAGTTAGATGGACAGATTACTAACACTCCTCAGAGCATAAACGTTTTATCTAATCAAAATTTGTCAGGATTGAGGCTGCATAGAAGAGAAAAACATCCGGATACATTTAACGGTACTAGCAGTGACTGGCAAGACTATCTTGTTCACTTTGAACAGGTAGCTGCCTGGAATGCATTGTTAAGCAATCTAACGGTATGGCAGTTATCTGATTATAACTCAATTAGACAATGTCTCACTCAGAGATTCAATCCTAAGGAAATGAGTGTGGCACATGTGTGTACATTTAGGGGACAAAAGCAGAGTAAAGGCGAGTCAGCTTCAGACTTTGGGTATTCTCTACGAAGAACAACATTACTAGCTTACCCAGATTTACCCTATCATTACCTAGAGTGTCAAGTAATAAATCAGTTCATAAACGGTCTAAATAACTTTGAGATGAAAAAGAAAGTAGCATTTAGCCATTCTAAAACGCTAGAAGAGGCTATTTCCTCTGCTGTAGAGTACGAGGCTGTAGCAGGGAGTAGTCCACAGAAACATGTGGAAACCTCTGAAAAAGTCTGTTCCATAACCCAATCTGATAGTAAAGGGAGTCAGATATTAACAATAGAGCAAATAAGTAAGCTACTGGACAACAAGTTAGCAGAACCTAGAACAGGAAGGAAAGATAGTGAAAACAGGACTTCAGACAAAAAGGGGGCTTGCTTGTTCTGTAAAGAAGAGGGTCATTATATAAGGGACTGTACCAGACTTAGTAATTTAAGGGACTTAGAAGAAAAACTAAGTAGGTCGGGAAACTAAAGAAGGCTGGGGTTGTAGCCGAGATGCCAGTTTATCAGGATACAATACACACAATATGTGTATCTAGGCCTAAAACAGAGTTAGACAAAGAGGAGAAAACTCAAGGGGGAATAGAAAAAAAGAGAAGGTGTCGGGCCAGGTTCGACTTAGTTCACATAATGTATCTTCAGGCATAGGTTGTCTGTATACAGATGTAAAGGAAACCAACTCGATGTTAAGGGATGTATTCCTTTATTTTTTGAAATGGGATCATATAAGTTTGAACAAACCTTTATAGTGGCAGCTGTAGATAACCTACTAGGTTTACTAGGGATGGATTTCTTAGTGAAATATGAGAGTGAATGAAATTCAGCTTCTAAACGAAATCTTAGTAACCTATCAGGGAAAAATTCAGTTAAACAGAAAGATACACAACGGTGATAAGTTAGTACTCTCTGTTATTGACATAGCACCATCAGAAAGTGTTTGCATAGAGTCAGATGCGGTCATTAGTACTGTGGATACGGTAACTAATGTTGAGAGTTTGAAATACACAGAGTTAGGTGAGCATTCTGAGAATAAACTCCCAAACAACTTTGAAATTCAAATAGACAATAGTCAAAATGTTGAGGGAGACAATGACTTGAAGGATGTGTCGTTATTGGAAAAGGGTTCATGTGAGGACACTAGCCTAGCTACGATAAAACACCACCATGCTAAGCTTATTCAACTAATGATGGTCATGCTTTTGACAGGACTGATAGCGATGATTATAGTTGGTACCGTTATGTCTGATACGTTACACTATACAATACTAGAAGATAGTGTTACTAAACGCAAATGCTTGTGTTCGACACTGATGTTGATACTAGATAGGAAGGGACATTGTCAGACAGATAGAGTAGCTATAGGTAGACCCAGGGTGTGGTATCCTCCGTAACTATACAGTTGGTTAGGGTATGCTATGTAGACCTCCTCATGACCTGTACCAGGCTGACTGGGAAGTTACACGAAGTGTAAAATAAGTTGTACATAGGTAGTTGAATTTTAAAACTAACTAGTGGGAGACTATACGTTAAATAATTACAAACGTAGAGTGTCTAGATTTTAATTTAGATAAAATACAGGACATGGGTGGGGTACTGAAAACAGTGAGAACGACTGTTACCAGTCGTCAGGACGGAATTCTCCCAGATAGCAACGTTGAATGTGACCATTCGAATCTATCTACATCGTATATATTCAAAAAGGCAACTGGATTATGCTGATTAGTACTTCGATATCATGGAAGTGATCTTCTTAGGACTATTAGTACAGTTATGTGATATTCTAAGGGAGATAGTCTACTTCCTAATTACAATGGGTTTTATGTTTGTAAAGAAGTGGGATTCAACAATTTAAAGAGAGTCACTTTAATAAAGCAGACGGGTAGAATAGTGTTAAGGTACGCTGCCTAACACTGGTTGGCCTGTACAACAGTTAAGCTAAGACCTACTGTGAACATGGGTGAGGTTCTCCAGGAACTGTTACCAGTTCCACCGAGGTACACTGTCCCAAAAATGTTCATAAGAAGAGTGCCGTTTCGATAGTCCATCCAGGGACAGAGAGCCGACGGGATTGGGAGCTCCGTACGCTCCAGACCGAGGAACCAAACCAAGAGGAAGATGGATCCATGCCACCAGCTAGACAGACTGCTGATGATGTTTACAGACTCGTGGGATTAAGTCTTATGCATGTGTTTTCAACTTGCCAATGTCTTAAGCGTTATGTTTTTATTTTCAAGAACTTCGCCAACTTACAGTGACATTTTAGTGAACAAACTTTATTCATTCTGGATTTACAGGAAGTTATGCTGATTTTACATGTTATTGTATGTATTCTCTTTCAGGAATTGTATTACCAGCTACATGTATGTCCTTCTATTTTTGTATTTTTGAGACAATTATTTTGTTTGTAGTTGACCATGTTAGATGTATTTTTATCAGAGTTGGTTTTATATTTTTCTACCTATAAGGAGGTCAGTAATTGCCTGCTCCTTATATGTATTATAGTGTTAGTAAGAGACTTGTTTATTGCAAGTTTTGAAGTTTTCTATACATGTTTATAAGTATACGTCGTATAGGCTAGTGTATATTCCTAGAGTCTCCCCGTGGTGATAGGGTAGCCGCTATGATTAGACAAAGGTATATTTTGTGTAAAATAATACTTTGATCTTAAGGGGGGAGGAGTGTTTGTTTTACTGCTTTCCCTGTGTATCCCTTTATTGCCATCCAAGTGAAACTAAAAATTGTAGCGATAACACTGGTGCAGTCTATTTGTTAACATGGGTGTTTACTTTTGAGACGACCGGATGTTGGGGACTTACCGGAAGAGGTTCTGGGCTCATTGTGCATACGCCATAGATTAAGCCAATCGGAATGGGTGTCCGATATATGATACATAGGGCCAGGAGGCTGGGGTATAAAAGGGGATGCACAGGCAAAATCGGGGACTTGCGTGGCCGGAAAGCCGGCTGTACCAGGAGTGGAAAACCCCTCCAACAAGGCGCTGAAAACAGTGCTATCTGTGTAATGTAAGCAGTACACCTACGTTAGGGAACGTTAGGGTAAGGTTAAGGCTGGTTAGCTTGACGTATTTCAGTGTTCCGGGAGGGGGTGGTTTTCACCGTTATAGAATAGTTACATTTACTTATAGGCCTTATTTTACCACGTAGGGGCTAATATATATAGGTTCACTACACTTCATTCTTTTCTCTACACTGTAGGTTTTGTTCTGTCTTGTATTATATTCTACTGTTATTAATGTACGTATTGTTTGCCATGTTTTAACGGCTACCTTAGCCGTGTGATATGTAATAAACGTTAGTTAACTTTGAAACAAAGTGTTGATTGATTTATAACTCGGATACTCCTCAACATCTGAAGGACCTATGTCTGACTGTACAGACGGACGCAGCGGGACATTCTTAGGAATTGCCGCCGGTCAGTTTGTCGGTAGTTTGGGGGAAAACCTAAATTTCTATACGATCACTTTCATCTACCGACGCTGGACAGGCTCTCCCCACGGACGTCCTATAACACTAGCAGCATATCTAATATTCTTTACAGGTATAATTCATGGCACGTTTAGTATTTTTTTCCGACCTGCACATTGACTATATATATCGTCAGTACAAAACAAAACCATTTGCCAAAAATAACCAAGTAAAAGGGGGATAATTGTGGTAAAATTCAAATTAAGTCTCATCAATTCAAATTATTTCACTGTTATATGTAAAATATAATTCAATATACATGGTCTGATCACTGAAATGCACTTCAATAAATATATGGTAAGTTCGAAAACGAGCTGTTGTCAAAGTTAATGAATACAAATGTATGATCAAGCTCATAACCCGATGATATGTGGTAATTGTACTGACTTCCAGTGTCTAAAAATACTATTAAGTACATTAATAAATAATAATTTGTTGGAACTATCAGGCATCGAATCATAATTATATTCACAAGTTTCTATTAGAACTCTGAACGTCAATGTCCAAAGCCTCCGCACTACACCATGGAGAGGTTCTTACTACTTGTAGTAAAATAAGGATAACTCTTGTAAAATCAACGTTGATATCATAAACTAAGATAATTTCATATATATTGACAAAACAAAACGTAAATTATTATTTCTGGTCATGATGCTAATCTTCTATAAGGCTACTTATATAGCAACACACACATTTGCTCTATTCTACAAGTGAAACTTTGTCAATTAAAAAGCAAATATCATTGCGTCATTATGGAAAAATGGAAACCAAGCAAAAAACCAACAAAAACATATAAATATAAATATCTTTGCTACATTGTAGTTGACAAAATGGACACAAAAAAATATTATATGAATATACATATCTTTGAATAATTAATCAAAATGTAACTAATAAACTTAATCACTGTTCAATGTGAACAAAGGTGGGATCATCACCTATTACATAAAGAATGAAAATTGAATATTAAAAAAGAAAGCAAAACAAATCAAAATATCTACTTCAAGAAATTCTTCATTGTTCCTTGTATGTAAAGATAGGATACTCGCCTACCGCTATTGGGCAATATTAACACTTCCGTTGTACAATCCTCAGTCTTATCCACTAACCAAAAATGTAGATATAAACCAATATCAGCAGTAACAATCTCGCGTGAAAGTTTTCAAATCGGACACTGTTCAGGTATTTCCGTTAAGCTTCAAATCTATGGCAGTGAATTATTTCAGATCAGAATTAAAAAAAAATATCACTTTAAGTAAAAACTCGTATTCTGAAATATTGATGTGTCTCAGATTTATTAGTTGATAACTATGAAGCCATAAAAATCTCGCATGGTTACATCAAACATGTCAAATCTATATAGAACCAGCCTACTATGTAAACTGTATGATTACTTTGCATATGTAATCTCCTAGTTTATTTATAAAGGTGTTTTATATAGCACGTATTTGATATGTTTAAAATAAGTTACAGCAAATCTTGCCTAACTTTTTTCTGTTTGGTATAGAAAAAAAAGATTTACAAAAAAATATTAACCAGACTTCACATTCTATTTGCACGTTTAAGAAATTAAGATGGATATAAAGAGTACTCCAGTTGGTGACATGTATGTGATTTTAATTATTATATATTCGGTCCAAAACATTCTTTTAAGAAATGAAAATATTTTCTGTTTGCTAGGACGTACGCACATGTGTCGTCTTGGTTAATGTACAATGTATTATCCTTTATACATCTAACTTTTAAGTTCCATGTTTTTCAACCAACCTATGTCTTATACAGCAAAACAATGTAAAATATTCTTAATATTTAAAGATTTTTTCCAAATTGTTTGTTGTAATGAAAATACTTGAAAAATAAAATGTGAATGATCAGGGTAGAATTCTGATAGAAACAAAATGCGATAGGAGAACAAAGATATCTGTGAAACACAATAATAAAATAATGACATCTAACTGTGAAATTGAAGTAAATAAAAGAATTGCAGGCCCTTTGATGCACTGTAGCTGTATAATTCTTACTACACTGAGTTCACTGATGATACAGTTGTCGTGATACTCTACACAAGACCTTAAAACAAAGAAATGATTGAATAGTAAAGAACTGTCATGATTGATCTTAAAACCCTGGTTCCTTCTTCTTTTTATCATCTGGTAAATACTCTTACTGAATGAAAGAATTATAATTTCAACTTCAGTTTCATTTATTGTCTATTTCCATTTCCATAAGCTTGTGACGCTGTCCACGAACGATTGACCTACATTAGCAGCTTTATGTATATCACTGCTTTTCAAAACTTGCCAAGGATTGCCACTTGAGCTATGTATTTCATCTTCACCATTTCCCGCTTGCATGATGATGCGTTTGATAGGGATATTGATATCATCTTCCTTGTTTTCTAACTCTATAGTAAAGTTTACAGTTTTTCTGGTCAAACCAAGCTTTTCCCATCTTTTCTCGAACATCGCGGCCTACGGAATCTCGATGACACTGCGCTCCTAGGAACTTTGATTCATTCAAAATCTGGCTAATCTTCGACACATTTATCTCATCAAATGTATATTCCTCCTTTAGGATTAAATGATATGAAGAAGATAACAATAAAGCAAGTATAATTATCAGCTATGAAATGAAAGTGAAGGTAAACATACAACATCTTGATATACCACGTCTGAATAATATCAAACTTAAGACCGATAAAATTAGGGCCAAATATTAACAAAGGAAGGATTTACATTGAAATTGTTGAAAAAAACACAAGGAAAATAAAACCAACAGTTCCGAAAGGGTAAGCGTCTTCTGCTTTATCGACGACACCCGCCATGTAAATCTAGGTCAAATCCAAGTAATGTCACGTTTTCTTGGTAGCCAATAAGATGACAAAATTATAATTTTTGCCCAAAGAAAAGAACAATACATTTTTCTGATTTTGTTTTATTCCATTAAGGTAGACAACTTTTTCTGCTGTATTTAGGTCTTATTACGTTTTATATAATAGAGAGTGCGAAGATATAACTTAAACGGATAAGACTTACATGAATTTCATGTCCATTGTGTTAGGGAATTCGCATCACGAATACTTCTTATTATTATTCTTTCCAAGATATGATATATAACGTGTTGAGAACGTGGTAGCTATGTAAAGACCAGATGAACTTCGTTGCCAGTTAGGTTATCATAAACTGTGGTTTTCTCGAAGCAGTCAATTTAAAACATCCCGCATAACATTTTGTTCAAAGAATTTTGCTTTAGAAGAGATTCTTAAAGTCCCACTTTTCTTACAGCTTCTGACAGATACCTGTCCAACACAATAAGCGGAATGGTTAAGGTCCGAATAGGAAAATTGTTTAAAATTTAAAACAATTTCTTCCTTAGACTCAATATAAGGTCTATATGTGCTTTATATACATTGTTAATTTAATTACCCCAGGGTCATGTGTTGACCCTTGGTAAACTTTACTATAGTTTATATGTAGGTGTAATAGGAAAAACACTTGTGGGATTTTTTGTCTATTTCCATCAGGTAACCATTAATACTTGGTAGGAGTTATAAAATGATATGGCAATTAGTTGGTATCAGAAATTAAGATTCTGTATAACCCCTGAAGCTAGAGGGGAGGGGCCCAAATAGGGCAAGTTTGAGAAAAAAATCAAAAATCTTCTCCATTATACTGACTGTTCATGGATGATTAAGTAATTGGTGCTTTATGTAAGTTATAACTCTCATTACCCCTGAGCTACTTGTTTTCCATTCAGGAAGAAATACAGCTAACTATATTCACTATTGGTTTCGGCCAGTCTTTTTGTTTTAAATACTTCTTAAAACTTCACTAGAGAATGATTAAAGATCAAAATCGACACTATAACCGGCATTAAAACACATCTTGAAATGCTATTTATTTAGTCAAAGACAATTTACTCACATCTTGGTCTGCTCTGCTTCCAACCTGTGAGAAAAAAGTCTTAATATACATTCAGTATATCAATATTTTGTTTGAAAATATATAATAAATTCGTGTGAAGTTGACATATTTTGGAATATATATATACTTGTTGTTATCACAAATGCGTTCAAGGCACACATGCAAACAACTTATTGTTTTCACATGAAAATAAATATATAAGAAATAAAAATAAATAGCTATGAAGTTGCTTATAAAGTTGGTCAGCATAATGAACTGCTTGGCATTTTAGCATTCTACAACAAATCTGCTTCATATTTGAACTGTCTTTAACATATTACGGACCGGAGGTCCGATTTGTACGTAATGCTATTAAAAAATTAATAACCACGTCCCTTTCCCGAAAAAATATAGATAATTAAGAATGCAGACGCAATCAACTATAATAGAATCTTCTCTTATAAGAATATGATAATTTTTGTCTTTAGCACAAAGAGGTCAAATATTCTATTTTTCATATTTTCAACCTTCGTCTGCTTTAAACTGTTAGAAAAGAAACCTGTCAATAATCAAGCAGAAAGATACAATGTATTCATTTACGTTCTGTGATTTGGTAGATGAAAACAATAGAAATAAACCAGAAATTCGAGATATCAAGTCTAAAATACAGTAGAAATATTACTCGCCTACGAGATTAATGGATTATTGAGACATTATAACTAATGATTTCGGAGTTTTATTCGAGCTCATATAGCAAATTAATAAGTATTTTCAAAATTGCCTTGCCATTATTAACTATCATGAGTGACGCACTATTCCATGGTGTACGTTAGTGTTTCAGGGGCAAAAAGCACGTAAACCATGTAACAAGGTTACTTGAAACCGAACGCCAAACTTAAAATGACGTCTTTACAACTTCAGGTGACACATGTAAATCATATCACGTGACCAATATTTCTAAATGCAGTTATATTTTCAAAACAAATAAAAGCTTTCTGTGCATTCGTTTTAAGATTTAGTGGGATATTAATGAAATTCCTAGAAAATCAGTTTTAAATGAAAAATTTAACAATGTGTTAGTTATAAAAAAACCATGTTAGATTAAAAGACCAAACACAGCAACAATCAAGCACCTGTTAAAATTATGATTAATTTGGAGATAGACTCTGAAAACTTCTCAAACCCCTCCAACTCTCTCTATCTCTCTCCGCTGATACAATTATGATAAAATAGGAGACTCTCAAACTTTCCCCTTTTTAATTTCCCTCTTTCTTTCCGTGCTTCTTTATTTTCTTCTTCAGCCATTCACTGGTTTCTAGATCGGCTAACACAGCTATGATATTTACGGCAATGAAATCTTACCTTTTTATACTTCCAGCTTATAGATCCATCCCCTTGACGATGACATTCTATATCATTTTCACGTTTTCCGGATACTAGATCGATATATTTCACACGACTGGTCGTGTGGTCTTCAATGTCATACAGTTTGATACGCAATTTAAGGTTTTCCTTGATCGTTGATTTTTCACCTTGTAATCGTTTTTCAGCCTCTTGAAGAAGTTCTCTGTTCTTCTGATCAACTTTCCGTAAAGGATCATTATCCCCTTTATAGCGATGGTTAAGGAATTTCGAGTTTTTCAAAACAAGGTCAATCGAATGAGAGTTGCCTTTCTCAAAGGGATATTCCTCGTTCGGGATATCATATTCCTGAAATAATTATGTATTAATATTTTGAGATACAGTGTTTGTTTTACTGGAATAGTCAAAAGATATCGTCTCTTCATTCAGAAATTGAAATTGAATGCAATAAAAAAATGCTCAGGAAATATAAATTCATTAATAATTATATTGTTGTGTTATTCCATTATAACCAAACCTTCATTCATATAAAAACCTTAAATCTAGTCAATGAGCCATTTTCGTAAAACAAACACTTCCTAAGTGTTTAATTTTGAGAATTTTCTCCAAATCTCCTTTTTGATAGTAAATTAATGAATAATTTTCTGAAAGGTTTTTCTTTATGTTTTATTTATGAAATACTGTTAAAATTAAAAAGCTTGTTTTGAGAATGATAAGATAAAAACATTGTATCTTTGACATTTATGTATTGTGAGCTAGAGCAATTGTTTTTCCTGTCATAAAGATATGGAGGATATTTAAAGGTTTCGCGTTGTTAACCTTTTGCATTTCACGAGAAGTCAGTTAATCTATATATCTATATACTCGAGCCCGATTGAAAATGTTGATATAGTCTGCTATACGAGTAAAATATGTAATAATAAACGGGAAAAGCGTTAAAACTTCTATTTATTACAGAATAAAACTACCTTCAACATCAAAATAACTACTGTATAATTTTTCTTTGGGCATATAATAGCGTAATCTTTGGTGTTCTATTGTAACGACGTCAATCTTGAAAGCAAGGCTGCGTGCATTTTGAATAAGCCTACTATACACAATTTGCTTTCATGAATGGTATAAATTTTGCAGGTATATTAATACCTTAGTATATGAAACAGTAATGTACAGAAACAACCACTCTATGCATTGGTTTCCTCCCTCTAAATGGTATAAGAAATAATACTTAAAATGATTTCTCTGGAACCCTTTCTCGCTCTCCTTCTCTTTGTCTCTCTCTCTACTAAAAAAATCAGAGACAACAACTTATCAAAAAGTGTAGCAAAAATACCTAAATCGTCTTTCTCTAAAATTAGTCAATTGTTAATTGAGTGAATCATACCAGTGACTGGTCATACACTTAAAAATGTGTATTATTTTACACCACGCTGAATGGAAATGCATTAATTTATCCCCAATACTCATATCCATTATGTTACTACCATTAAAAGTTCAGAGAGACATGACTCCATATAGGAGTGAGGTATTGTCAAGCTGTATGTAAAACCGTCACAATCAAACAAACTGCTGTAACCATTGAACGAGCGACCCAGCCTTGCCGGAGAATGACACATAATAAATCTTTTTACGCTTTATATAAATGATACACAAAAATGAAACATAGTGTAGACACACACTCTTACACCACACATTTCTTCACTTCTTCTGTAGGGTACTCTGGATCCAGATCATCTGTAGAAGATAACTCCAGCCATAAATACAAAAGTGCTTTCTATCAGGTTGTGCAGATGTACTGAAACACCTCAGAGCAAATTGATCTGCTAGTCAGCAATAAGTCATGATATAGCCACAGGCTCTCGTTTCGACCAACATATATCAATAAGTGCAAATGTGTATGATATTGTATAGTATGACAACAACCTACACAAGAACACACATTTTTCGCTATCCCCCCAAAGAGTTATAAAAAAAAGATTAGTTAAAAAACTTAAACCTTAATCGAAGTGAAGCTAAGGTAACAGATACTTTTATGAAGTGTTTAAAAGTCTTTGCCATTTAACATGTTCATGCGAATATCTATTTCTCCAATGCACTCATCAATGCATACGCACAAATGACTATTTCTCGCTGAAATAAAATTGCATAAACTGAGTCACGCTTGAGTGGACCGCAGCTTGTCTAAATGATCGCCGGCCTCTAGCAGGTAAGTACACACATTTAAACGAATGATATACATAAGATACATAGCTAGTGCCTACACATTTAGCATGGCTTACTGTATGTATAATGGCATTCTTTCTCCGCTATCATTTTCCCGTCATTCCCGTGTACTTTTAATATACTTTTACCTGGTGACGTCTGCATTACGGGGAGCACCCCACTAAAAATACGGATATACTTATCCTTTTTTAACATAACAGAATACCTACAAGTTCTGTAACATTGTATATTCAGACGTGAAAACGGCAACCGATGATTAATTTGATTACACTTGATAATTTTAAAGTGGGCCAAATTAAAATCATAACTAAAGAAACAAAATAGATAGAGCAACATGCTCAATTTCATAAGCTTTGACTCTTGATCATCCAAAAACGAAGACACAATGCTACAAAGAAAACTGTTGGTAAATGTGTACTTAATAATGCCATTGTTTTTAAAGGATTAACTCAGAATTACTAGGACATGACTTTCCTTTAACAATTTCAGCGACGCAGAATACTGGACTAAATGTTCTTAAACAATTCTTTCACAAGTACGCCTGTCGAACTCTAACAGATCAACAAGGTATTGCCGTGATTATAATCAAATAATTAGGACGATGACTAGTTACCTTAACTTGCGGCCGAGAAAGCACACAGACGCCCATTTTTACAACTGCAATGTTGAGCTACGAGATTTCGTGTGTTGTCAATTATGTTCCTGCAAAAGTGGCAAGTATAAATACATCAAAACTCAAAAGACACCGTGAAATCAAACTGACAAGAAGACGCAATAGGATTGGAAGATTTAGCATACATTTAAAGGCACTGTAAATCCTGACTTTGTTTAAAAACAATGAGCGAGACAAATCCTTACAAAACGTATGAAACATGTTCCAAACTATTTTAAGATTAATTTGATTTTTTACTTACTTATTCGATTCATTTAAAGTGTGAACAGTGTTATCCATACAATGTAACTTGTTGATTATCAAATATTCAAACAAACTTCAACTAGTCATCTAAACAAAAGGAGATTCGTACATTCAAAAGAAATAACTATATATTACCTCTATTCGATTGAACATCTGAATATCAACACTAGTAATAGCTGTCTTTTATATATATCATTGACCAAAGCTGCAAATGGCTTTTTTTCAGCAGGTTTTTTTCAGATTAAAAGACAGTCCAATGCTCCGTATGTTAACAACTAGAAGTTAACAAGTAAAATGTGTGACCCTATTTGAGGCGCTCCCTCATTAAATAATCATTAAGAATACTATACAACATTTGTATAGCGCCCTTCATTATTAGCAAAATATTTTTATTTCTTTCCTCCAGCAAATATAAAATGTGCTATAAGTATGCCGTTCTAAAAAGGTATGAATTTAATTTGTCCAAACAAGTATCAGACGAAGTCCATTATTTTTAAACTAGAGAGCAATGGTTGTTCTCCCAAACAAAGTTATTCCTGGTATTTGCAGTTTTTTTTCTCGGCATTAATCATTTCATTTCATCGTCAACATTTGATGAAAAACATAAGCGTACACATTTATTTTGCTGATCGTAACAACTACATTCTTGGAACAGACTATACTTTCATTGACTTTGATACCATAGTAACAGAACAAACAGCTAAATAAAAATATTTCATATGTTTCAGTCAGCTTGACTTATCTGAAGACATTGCGATGTGTAACGCTTTACACATATATTACAATAATAGATAATGAAATCTTTAATTGGTTTCACGGGTTTTGTATCTGCTTACAGTTATATCTTATCTACGATACTGCATTCCTAACATGTCTGTATGTGTCACTACACGCGGCGCGATAATGAGAACCTGTTAAACAAACGTTATTAAGTCAATTACAATTGAAACTGTCAATATATACATCAATTAAATTGTACTAACATGTATATGGAATAACCTCGTCTACACTGGTAGTGATTGTTTTGACGAGATGAACATCCCAGACATACACAGGTAAACCCGTTAAAAGACCACAGATAATGAGAACACCGTTTCATTTCATCGTCAACATTTGATGAAAAACATAAGCGTACACATTTTGTTTTGCTGATCGTAACAACTACATTCTTGGAACAGATTATACTTTCATTGACTTCGATACCATAGTAACAGAGCAAACAGCCAAATTAAAATATTTCATATGTTTTAGCCAGCGTGACTTATCTGTGAACATTGCGATGTGTAACGCTTTACACGTTTATTACAATAATAGATAAAGAAATCTTTAATTGGTTTCACGGTTTTTTTATCTGCTTAAAGTTATATCTTATCTACGATACTGCATTCCTAACATGTCTGTATGTGTCACTACACGCGGCGCGAGATCAATAGTGTTATTAACCGATAACGAGAACCTGTTAAACAAACGTTATAAAGTCAATTACAATTGAAACTGTTAATATATACAGGTATATGGAATAACCTCGTCTACACTGGTAGTGATTGTTTTGAAGAGATGAACCACCAAGACATACACAGGTAAACCCGTTAAAGACAACAGATCATGAGAAAACTGTTTTAAAGCGTGTTTAGGCATGTGTAATTAGGCCCTATATTTTTCGTGGAAAAGTTCCATATTTGTAGCAGGAGCAAGTCCTGGCTTTGCTTACCCAGGTTCATTGAGCCTGGGGTTCCAGGGTTTCCATTACAAACAACTCACATAGTGTATAACATTTAATAGATTTATTACATAGAGCATATAACATACATACACAGACGACACAAGCTATTCAACCCCTACCCGGCTACTACTGGGACATGTACGGGAAAGGTGTAAACAAACACACTACATGACGGTATAAACACAGCGGGCAGCTAGCAAGGCTTTCCCCGGACAGTACAGAAACACACAAACACCCACCTAGCACCACGGACCGGTCAGAAGATAATGACAGCACAACACATGACAGAGACAGAGAAAGACGGAGATACCCAGCCGAAGCTATTGGTACAGCTCCACAAGTTCCCATGTGTGGGTATGTTATGTAGACCACGGTAGCCAATCAGAACGGTTTTACCAGAGAGTAGGGGTCATCCAATGAAAACACCGGTTACTAAAGTAAGGAAGGAAGTTAGAAAGAGCAAAAGCCCGGATAAAAACACAGAGTCCCAATTGCAGCTGTAACACATACGTCGAACACCCACGGTAGATATATATGCGATAACTTTCTTATACCCCTTTCATTCAGGCTTTCATCCAGACACTTTCACCAACACAATCCTTATATATATAAGCACTCATACCCATTCGCAACCACCTGGCCAGGTTTCATAATACTCTCGACTTTCACATATTTAACTGGATTCCTATTGCTAGGAAATATATATGACGTGGTCTTACATCTAGGGAGTCAAAAAGACCACAGAAGAAAGAAAAGGGTTGCAGATGCTACTAATGCTGCAAAGATTTATAAAAGGAAATGAACAAAATCTGTCAAGTTACTCCTACTGACGCGAACAAAACTGAATATAACGGTAAACATCTTTAGTCGTAGTTTCGATTTGTAAAGCAAATTCACGCAGTTGATAGTGCATGAAAGCAATTGGAGTTCACAGGTATGTTAACGTATAGATTCCCGTCATTTAGAGATCACAGGAATGTTAACGTATAGTTTCCCGTCATTTAGAGATCACAGGTATGTTAACGTATGGATTCCCGTCATTTAGAGATCACAGGTATGTTAACGAATAGATTCCCGTTATTTAGAGATCACAGGTATGTTAACGTATGGATTCCCGTCATTTAGAGATCACAGGTATGTTAACGAATAGATTCCCGTTATTTAGAGATCACAGGCATGTTAACGTATAGATTCCCGTCATTTAGAAATCACAGGTATGTTAACGTATAGATTCCCGACATTTAGATATCACAGGTATGTTAACGTATAGATTCCCGACATTTAGATATCACAGGTATGTTAACGTATAGATTCCCGTTATTTAGAGATCAAAGGTATGTTAACGTATAGTTTCCCGTCATTTAGATATCACAGGTATGTTAACGTATAGATTCCCCTCATTTAGATATCACAGGTATGTTAACGTAAAAATTCCCGTCATTTAGAGATCACAGGTAAGTTAACGTATAGTTTCCCGTCATTTAGAGATCACAGGTATGTTAACGTATAGATTTCCGTCATTTAGAGATCACAGGTATGTTAACGTATAGATTTCCGTCATTTAGAGATCACAGGTATGTTAACGTATAGATTCCCGACATTTAGATATCACAGGTATGTTAACGTAAAAATTCCCGTCATTTAGAGATCACAGGTAAGTTAACGTATAGTTTCCCGTCATTTAGAGATCACAGGTATGTTAACGAATAGATTCCCGTTATTTAGAGATCACAGGTATGTTAACGTATAGATTCCCGTCATTTAGATATCACAGGTATGTTAACGTAAAAATTCCCGTCATTTAGAGATCACAGGTATGTTAACGTATAGTTTCCCGTCATTTAGAGATCACAGGTATGTTAACGTAAAGATTCCCGTCATTTAGATATATATACTTGTTTAAAAATGGGTGTTCACGTTTATTTTATGAATAAATCAAGAATACACAAATTTGTTTTTACTTTTTAATGTTACATCTTCAGTTCATAAGTTATAGCGACACATCTGTGCAATATTAGTATCTTAATCATTTTAGTCACTATCGTATTGTCCTGCGCGGACGATAAAAACGCGCTTTTGATTATATAGGTTATCTAGTACACAGTACGTACATGAAAGCTAATGAACCATCAGATACACGGGACATCGCATTTGATTCCCAGGGACCATCATACATATACCATTGTATATTCAATGTGAGGACAATTTTTCATTTTATTTTCTAATTGATGATACATTATTTTACATTTGTGGTTGTAAAAGTAGCTTATTTGCGTTTTTAAATGATCTTCTTTATTATATTTTCTTTCTCTCTTGATCTTTACTTCTTTGTTATGTTTGTAAATATATTTATGTTACTTATGGTTTAGCAGTGAGTGTAGTCTGTAGTGTATGTAAATTACATACAAGTTGATAGATATATTTGTGAACTTTTAGATCGCGGGTTGCTGTTACTGTGCTACACTAAGGATAAGTCACGTGCTAAGTTTCTATTTACATAACGATCATCAAGGGTGATATTATGTAATTCTGAAATTTTGAATAAATTTGGATTTGCTAACACACCCAATCGTCTAGTCATTTCATTTCAGAATATCTTATTGTTCTGATCTTATGTATAAGATCTAGTGCAATACGCAAAGGTATAGCCAAACGTCAGTCAAACGGTTGGGTTAACATCACTTGATATACGGAAAATGTATATCTGGAATATCATTGTCATATTATATAATTGTTTATTATTGTGCTGTACTGTTACTATACACACGAGGACCTATAACAATGATACAAGGCTGATATACAGTTGTACCTGTACATTGAAGATAATCAAAGAGTAACTCAGAAATTTAAATTGGTATATTTTGACGTTACATTACCGAACGATTCACTTTTATCTCTTTTCAAATCATTTCTTTGAAATAACGCATATTTTTAATTCTTTGGCAGTTTTCTGACTGCTAACTTGTATCATACACAAATGTGGTGCAATCAGGAATTTTCATAAAAAATCGAATGATGTCGCCGAGAAGATATATTTATAAGCAGCGTTGCTCTTGGATTCTGAAAATGATAAAAAGTATATGTAATAAAGAGGAGATTATTTGGATGTTGTGCCATGTTTGTTTTCTCAAATATGTCCGGCCTTCCAAAACTCGACTGACAACTATGTATCTGTAGGTAAACGATTCAAACTGTAATAATACACGGCCATTCGCAGTGCACACGAGTGAAGATTATAGTCGACTGAGGAAATATTAGCGAAACCCAAGAACAAAAACTGATTGCGTAACTTGTATAATCCATAAAGAGAGTGTAGGTCACATTAACATAAAATAGCACAAAGTGGTGCCTAAGCATAACACAAGCTAAAATATTATGTAGTTTTAAATTTGGTCATGCGAAAACCGTGAAATTTCCTCAGCGTAAATTGAAGCTTCTCATGTAGAAATCCATGGCATCACTCTTTAGTCTGGAGAATCCTAATAAATGCAGATATAAAAGAAAGTCTTGAATGGCGAATCTCCTCGATCATGTCAGCTCCCTCATTAGAGAACGTAATTGTTTTAATGGGGGAAAAGACACCTTACCATCATGCAATTAGTTTCGGTATATTTGTCGTGCAGTTTTGAAACTAAGGTGACCATAATTATTATAATACTGTCACACGAAGAGAGGAAAAACCTATAGTATCTTTGTTTTAAACATTTGGAAATAAACATGTGAGAAATTCTCCAATTGCTGTATTGAAAGACAATACGAATCTAAAGTTTGAAACATATATCTTAAAGTTCCTGCACAGATTAAGCTTCTTTAAATGCACAACCAGATGGGCTAAAAAGTACCTAGTTTTAATTATAAGGCTGATAGTTTGATAAATATTAACTAATCGATTTCGATTAACGTTTTAAAAACCACAAAGAGTATGTGCGCAACATCACCCAGTATTTGTTCTACTAGCACTGTGATGAGTTATGAGTGAAAATTATGATTTTATTTACAGGAATAATGCTTGCATCTGCGTTTACCATTTCTTCGAGACGTATCTTACTAGTTCGTTTTATAGCAAGTTGAAATGAGTTAAGTTATGTATATTGAAGGAACTATAGATTTATTTTTAAATCTATATTTTATAGACAAAGGTAAGGTATTTTCTGTTGGTACATTGTGTCGAACACTCGATTGACTGAGTGATGTTATCTTTATCGCACATGAATATAACGGATATAACTACACGTTGTCGACTCTGTCCACTGAAAAAACGTCGCCGATATTCTCATGAAGTCATGCATTACATGTCAATTACAATCGGCAATGTTGTAATGGCGGGGCTGGATAGATTATTTTATAACGTTAAACGTTTTATATCTAGGTGCGTTATCACCTTTGTATTCAACGCCGATACTCTTTAAGGATTTAAAGGGACATTTAACCTTTAATAATGCATGTAAAGTTATACTTGAGTACGCGGATGGATGGTTTTCATTATTGTTTTCGTAAAAACCCCAAACCATTTTGTTGTATTATGGACAAAATACTTGTTCAGCTGTTTTCTATAGCAATGACGTCACGCCCGGCGGTTACCTGGTGAAATTCTTTGTTAACATAAAGGTCAATTTTACAGTTCAACAGATATCAGTGTTTACTTGCCTACAGAACGAATTCTAAAATAAAGGTAAACAATCTTCATTTTAAAATTATTTTGACTGGTTTTCAAATTTAGTAGCACATTTTCTTTTTATCAACAATTTTATATAACAATAGCATACTTGTATGTTAAAACAACCGATTACTGTATATCTCAAGTTTGTGTAAAACATACATCACTGTCGTCTCCATCATGGGAATCGAGTTTAGATCTGGGAACGAGTTTTTGTCAGGCAGTTATTCAAGTGGGTGTGACACTATCCTATGTTTAAATTTCAAGGAATAGAAAGTAAAATAGAAGGTTTTCGTCAAAAAGATGACTAGACAATTGGATGCTTTCATAAAAAACCTTCGAAAGTTTGCTGATAGAAGACATCGAAATAATTAAAACAAGACAAAGAATATGAATACAATCAAACTATTTATTAAAATTAGCTATGATTTAGCTATGACTGGTGCCCTCCATACATGTATATAAACAAAAATTCTAACCTAAAGCTTTCTCAACTGTTGGAAACTTTTCAACCCAATCTTGTGCTGTTGGTCTCTTGCCTGAACTCCTAACAGAAATTCCAGACCATACTAACTAGTCTACTAGTTAGAATGGTCTGGAGCTCCAATACCATCGCTTGAATACATACATTATCTCTGTATAATGACAGGCTTTTTATTATATTGAGGCAAAGTAATATTTACATTGGTTCATGAAATACCATGAACAGGCACCAGTCACATCAAAACCATAAAATAATCATACATTTCAGCAGTAAATCATCATAATGTCTGAGCAACCATTTACGTTATATACATCTGGCATACCAACCTGTAAGGGAACAATGTCCTTTGTAATAACTTCCTCCTCTGGTGCAAACTATACGTGATCACTGCAGCAGTATTAAACGTTTGCAGTTCTCCTGTCCTTGCTCATTATTTGCTAACACAAGTCCAACCATATACCTGTCTGTTGTTTCCTTTAGAGCTCCATTCACACATTGTGCACAGCTTCAAATTGTCCATCTAGACTCTATAAGTAAAGTTCTTGGTCATTCGTACCTTCACGAAAACACAACCACAAAACTGAATTCAACACACTGAGGATCCTTCAGTCCCCAACTCCGGCGGTGTTTAGCACCCTGGTAAATCATGCCGACGTCTGAAATGTAGATAAACTAAAGGCCAGATACTGGTACCCATCATCAGCAATTAATAAACTTGATTAATGTAATAGACTGGCAACAGGGCGGGTGGGAGGGGAATTTTTTGCTAGTTTAAGGATATGGCTGCTATGACTGAATCGCTGATGCGCTTGATAATCTGGATCATAAAATACTTTGTTAATTTGTATTACGAGTTATGTCCCCTATTCAGCTGTCCTGAGGTATAGCTTGCTTTGAAAAGTCATTTTTCATATATAAATTGATAACTGCAATTATTTCCATCTCGTAACTTCTTACAATGAGAAGGAGCTAGCTTCTCATTGTATGAAGTTACTATCTGGATGAACGAGCTCGTAATAACGAAAAACTTAGGTGTTCCAACGAGCTGCGGGGGCCGCGGTGACCAAGTGGTTAAGGCGTCTGACAGTCTGCTAGCGCTAGCCCCGAACACTGGATCGCAGGTTCGAGGCCTCCGTGGGGCAGTCGCCAGGTACTGGCCGTAGGTCGGTAGTTTTTCTCCGGCAACTCAGGCTTTCCTCCACCACCAAATCCTGGACGTCCTTAAATGACCATAGCTGTTCAAAGGACGTAAATCACTAAGAAACCAGACCATTCTAATGAGATGTTTTAACGAGATTTTTTTTTAGATGTACCCAATCAAACATTGTGCATTCGAGTACATACAATTAAGTAAAATTTTCAACCGAAACAATGAATAAGTAAAAGTTTAAAAAAACTTTGAATATATTTTATCAACACCATAACACGAGACTTTCTTCCACGCAATGATCTTTGATATGATCTGTAGGGGACGGTCGCTTTTATACGTCTCCCTCCACTTTTCTTTTCTCTTCTTTGTGATGTTGTATTGATGCTGAATAGAACTTGGCTGTGGCCATATCTATTGAATGCTTAACTTTGACCCTACACAAAATGTGGAACTGTATATCGATCAGAGAGAAATGTTTTAAAGATGCATATGTAACCTTTAACACTATATTGCTGCTTTTATTTATTTCTCTTTTTCTTTTACCTAAATATATATGTATGACCTTAACTTTTGTCCTATGACCTTGACCGTGTTCCTTTGTGAAGTCGTCGATGCCCTCTATTCTATACAAAATTATGATAGTATTGATTAAAGTGGAGGAAAAAGAAATATTAATGTACTGAATATCACATGTTGAATTTTGACCAAAACTTTAACCTTGAATGAAGAACAAGGTCATTTCTTATTAATTACCTTTAAAGCACAATATCAGGGCGAATGACAATGCAACATCAAACATCAAGACTTCATGGCGTTTGGTCCTCGGGGAGTACAGTTTTTAAACATAACTTTAAGTTGACCTTTCACTTTGAACTGATGACAAACATGGTATACCAGCGCTATAAAATACCTAATGATGAAATATTCACATCAAAGGTATTCAGAGATAAAGCGGTTTGAAAATTGACCAATCAGGGACCATGGTGGCCATCTTTAACGTAAAAGGTAATTCCTGTCCATTTACATTTTAGACATGACATCAGGCTAGTGGTAGACTAAATATTAAGACTTATTACCGCCTGGTGCACGAAGAAAAGGCATTTAAGAATAAACGTACAAAAATGTACGTCATGCATTCAGGAGTTGCACAACAGAGACCCACGGGATATCCACAACCAGGACACCCACAACCAGGATTTTCGCAACCAGGATACATACAGCCTGAAAACCCACAACCAGGATACACACAGCCTGGAAACCCACAACAAGGATACCCTCAGCATAGAAACCCACAACCAGGATACCCACCGCCTGAAAACCCACAACCAGGATATACACAGCCTGGAAACCCACAGCCAGGATACCCACAGCCTGGAAACCCACAACCAGGATACCCACAGCCTGGAATCCCACAACCAGGATACCCTAAGCCTGGAAACCCACAACCAGAATACCAACAGCCTGAAAACCAACAACCAGGATACACACAGCCTGGAAACCCACAACCAGGATACCCACAGCCTGGAAACCCACAACCAGGATACAAAGTCTGGAATCCCACAACCAGGATACCCATAGCCTGTAAACCCGTAAACCGGAGCCGGGTATGAGGAAACAGTCTTTCATAGCTACATCTATCACTATTCTTTAGTTAAATAGAAAATAACACTAACTTTTGTTAAGAAACTTGACCAATAGTGGCTTACAGCTAAAAAAGTACGATACTTACGCTAACACCTGACCAGTGCAGTTTTTGAAAACTGTGGAGGTTGTTTTCCTTCTTTCTTTTTTTTTGATTTTTGTGTGAACAGTTCTTCATTTGGATTTTTTTGACTAGTCCGCATTATATTTCTTAAAACAGCAACAAGGTGCTGATGATTCCATGTAAGCAATACTAGCTACCTTGTATAATGTGTTATAATGTCTTCGCATGCATATAAGCGAAATTACTATTTTGATGGTGGTTTATATTATATAGATAGTAACACTGCTGATATACGTAACATGTTTACAAAAAAATGCATCAACAAATAGGTCAACAATAGTTCAACATTATTTTCCATTAAAGACTTTGTTTTATTGATAAACAAATGTAGGTTTAGATCAAACCGTTTTTCTACATTTTTTCTTCACAAAAAGGTGTTTTATTGATATGAAGTGAAAGTAGGTCCTACAAGTTATAAAAAGCAAATGATGAAGCAGTTTATTTTAAAAAATGAACCTCTGCAAAAAAGGTTGTGAAAAATCGTACTGTTTATAAAAGAAATGTTGTATTAAGTTTTATTCAGTAAAGTTGTGAATATTTATGTTGGCTATATGCATTTTTGTTTGACAATAGGGTTGCAATGAGTGCTGTATTTAGTGTGAGTTAAATCTAGTATGCCTTTGGTTGTATACTATTAATTTTCCTTTCTTTACTTTATTTAATATATATTGTATACTATTTCAATGTTTGTGATAACTTTGTGCTGTTGAAGAATTTTATGTGATATGGAAGTGTAAAATTCCAGTTAAATACAACTTTTCGCTTTATTTCAATTATACTTTACAATTGTAAATGTATAAAGCAATACTCAATTTTTTGTTTTTAACAAAATTAAAACAAATCCACAAGTACAATCAGTGAAGTAATATTCTAAACGTAAGTTCCATAATTATCTAAATAAGCTGATACATTATGATAAGCAAGTCTGTTTCATGGAATTTGTCACGTTACAGCTACATGTAGCATTCATTATGACTCAGAATACCATCTAAAAGCAGCTTAATACATATGAACAAGAAAAACATAAAAACAATGCTTAAAAGTACCAGATATTATGAAGAACTCGTCTTTAACAGAAAATATATGCATTAATTTTAGTACAAAACTGTAAATGTACTTTCTTTAGTGAATTATATTATTGGTGCATTATGATTTAGCGCTATAGGTATCAATATTTTCAGCTATATAATAAAAGATATATTTTACAGTTATCAATATTTAGCGCTTTTAAATTAGCGCGAAAGGAACTAAAATATCACTAACTAATGTACTTTAATGGTATTTGAATTAAAATATTAATTGTATTTTTATGAAAAGTTTTAAATGTCATTTCGTTTAGGTAACGACTGGTGACGCTGCAATGTCGTGTATGCATCAATCGTTTTATGTTGTAAATGAAAACTGTATCATTTAACAACTATCTTTATTTTAAAGAAATATTTATTCTTGTAAGAAGTATTTTTTATCATTATATACATGTATATGTGTTTCCGTTTATATAGGCAGTGTTGTATATAAGAAATTGAAACATTTAGAAATAGACGACGAGGTAATAGCAATGTTTTGCTATCTTCCAAAATATACATTTACTCAAGACTACATTTGCTCTGTTTTGATGTACCAGTGAATATTTCCATGTCAAGCTTTTAGAAGAACAAGATTCCGTCTATTGTTATATAATTATTGATATAATGCCAAACGTTTATATTTGTCACTTCGTTGTTTACCACCAAACGATTTTTCTTATTTTGTCAGTATAACGAATACTGTATGCACACTTTGAAATGAAAATTTATATAATTTCACATTTTCTTTAAAATTTGTTTTACTGTTGAATAGTTGAATGCCACTATACATAAGTTATGACACAGATGTATTACAATTTCCTATAACCTCTTTCCTTGTCATTTCTCGCATGGTATACAAGTGTGCTGTGTGTGCTTTTATTAACTTTTATTTTTTAATTAAACAGCGTTTTGAGAAAAAAGAATCGTTTGATTTAGTTTTTCCCAATATTTCTCAATGGCAGCAGTCATAGGTGTGAATATAATGTGACATTTGAGGTGGAAGAGTTAGTGGAACCACATGTTTTGCTTTGCAAAAGCCAATTTGACACAGCTTATAGATATCACTGATTTCAGTAAATGTCAGTATCGTTTGAAAAAGATATTTGTTCAGAGGTCAAACTCAGGTGATTTTGAAAGCAATTTAACAAAAAGAGAAAACTTAAGTTGGAACAAAAACCATAAATCGAACTGAAACTCGATAGAATAGGGCAAACATGAACAAAGGAACAATTTATTCGGGGATCCTTAAACATTTACAAGAATAATCAAACAGGTTTTCCTGAAAGGTAAGCGGCTTTTGTTTCATCGACGAAACCAGCAATGTTAATCTAGGTTTAACTCAAGAATTATCATTTCCTCAAAGGGGGTGTTATCGTTTCCCCCATTTTTTTTTTTATATAACAAAGGAAAATGTTGATTTAGGAAGACAATGGCAAACCAATTATAGTCTGTTTCATACTTACCCCACATGTAACTTATCTGTGTGAAAGTTACCTGTGTGAGCTTTGTTGGGTAAAAATAAGGTTTTAATACTTTTTTGAGGTTCAAATATCTTTTTATATAATCGATATATTTTTTCATACTTATACATATGTAGAGTTTACAGTCAAATATTTACATTACACTTTTAAACAGATAATGTAGAATGTAACAGCACTACATAAGAGTTCACAATATATTACAATTTTAAAATACATTACCAATATTCACATATTAAGAATAGTAAAGTTTAGTAATAGCAATCTCGAATTGACCCCCCTCAAATGTATATCATATCTCCAATTTAAAGTTCAAGTCCAACAGCCAAGAGGCAGATGTTGTTATCTATCCCAAATGTAAGAGATGTTATCTTTATTTGATACTTATATATCATGTATTGTGAATTACTGGTGTGAAGTATGGGGTTATAGTCCTGCACCGCAGATTGAAAATATACATTTATTATTTTTGAAAACCGTATTGGGTGTCAGGAAAACAGTAAATAATGCCATGGTGTATTTTGAACTTGGTCTTTACGCTTTGCATATACAGCGTAGGATTGCTATTGTAAAGTACTGTCTACAAATATTAGAGGCGGATAACTGTATTTTGCGGGCCTCTTACGATGAACTTTTAGATCTTTATAACAGGAAACCAAATTGTAAGGCAAATTGGGTTTATCATCTGAGACGTGATTGTACGTTGGATTTTGGAGATGTGTGGTTTGCACAATGTGTACCAAATGAGACATCTTTTTTATTATTATATATACAACGCATAAAGGATAGTTTTATTCAGGAAATGAGAAACATATTCGAGACATCTTCAAAATGTTTGTTGTATAAACACATTGTTGACCGTTTTGATCTACAATGGTATTTTACAAAACCGCTATTTAGAAAAAATAAATGTATTCTTGCGAAGTATAGATTGCAAGCACCACATAACCTTAATATGGAGACAGGTAGATATAATACAGTGCCTCGAAACCAGAGATTTGTGTACTTTATGTGATCTTGGAGATGTCGAGGATGAGTTTCATTTCATTCTTGTGTCCTGTGTTTTTAGAATTAAGAGTATCGTATATCAAGCCATATTATCGTATTCGTCCTTCTGTGTTTAAATTAATAGAGCTTCTGTCTAGCAAAAATGTTAAACTTATTAGAAATTTAAGTAAGTACTTGATTCAGGCAACTGTTAAGAGAAATCGTATATTATGAAATAGAGGCTGTATCAAAGTCTTGCTATAAACGTTTTGTTACTGTATAATGCGAATGAGATCTCTATGTCTTTTACTTCACAATGAGTTATAATAATCTCATTTCATTATATAATATATAGTACTCGTTCTACCTTCATGTTAACTTTGAAGTTTTGTTATTTCCTAGAAATTTGGTTAGATTAAGGCTTTATTTGTCTTATTTCATAAACAACTAAATTATGCAACTAAATTATGCTTCATAAGAGTCCGGTAAGTTACCTTAGGAAAAACTTAAAGTTTTCCCAAACTGATGACATTTCATAATTTATAAATATTATGTATGGAATTGAATCTATTGCATATGTTCTCGGCCATTGTACAAAATATTTGTAAAGTATTTATCTATATGTATATTTCTATACGCCTATATGCAATGTGCATTTGGTAATAAATTGAATTGAATTGAATAAGCATAGGCCGTGATCACTTTTAGCTCACATGGATGGAAATGATAGCTTGGATAATTATAGATGTTCAATGATTTTTATGATAGTTAAAAGAAACTTATAACATCTAGGAATTTTGATTAATTAACTTATTAATTAGCTGTTAAACACCCCACTCTTAGTCACACATTACTTTCTTACATTATGTACAAGGTAATGTAGGCATCTTATTAAATGATACAATAATGAAGATAATAAAGTTATATTAATATTTTTAAAGTACTAGAAAATGAAATAACACATTTCATCTTATCATCTTATCAGCAGCACAAGGACAACAAAATGGATATATTTAATACTGAAAATATATATATTTATATATATGATTAATATTTAAATAATTTTAACATTTAAAATTAACACAGAAACCCATACCCATACAAATCTGAAAAAACTTATATAATTTGTTATTTAATTAAATATGATAAAACACCACCTTAGAAAGAAGAGTTAGCCACAGGTAGCAACACAGGTAAACACAGGTAAAAACACAGGTAAGTACTGCCCATACTACTTAGAAACAGACTATAATCCTTCTAACAACATTATTCCCCCCATGTTATTTTAAAAAGTGGGGGAAACGAGAACAAGCCCCTCAAAGTGAGATCCGCGAAATTGACAACGTAACACCAAGGCATACCCATAAGCATAAGTGTGCATCGACCCTCATCGCACCAGGAAACAGAATATTTCCAAATGATACCACAACGTTGACCATTAAACATGTCCACAGTATTCAACAACCAAGATCTCTTCAAAGCTTTTGTTGTTAGGTTGTCAGTCATGGTCGACATGTATCACAGGAAACATAATATTTGGAGCAAACCCTTGAATACCGAATAAAAGACGATACATGAACACCGTAGGTTGAGGAGAATGCTTCTATCAAGAAAGGGAATGTTCACTATAGAATAATCGAAATCGTCACATTTATCATAGAGTAAGCTGTCCCTGTTTATGTCCTAAGCAAAGATAGAATTAGGCATGGTTCTTTCTAATAATCAAATATTAATACAACATGTGCGAAAACCCATCGTTAAAATAAATAATTAAATCTGGTTCTTTGTGTATCATTAATACAAAATGACTAATACGATTGCACAGTGTTTACGTTTAACTAAAAGCATCAAACCAAAATATGAACCTGTTCTAGATGTGGAATTAAAACAACATTGAATAATTACGATTCATAAATCCAGTTGGCCCATAAAATAGAAATCATTAAACGAATATGATAAGTTCCATAAATGTGCAATACTGTTCATGTGATATAAAGTGACAAATGCTTTTCTGTTTGAATAAGATTTTATTTAAAAGCTTACAAACATTGAAAAATCAAAAATCAGATGCATAATAGAAAGAAGTTTATGTCGTGAACGTTTTACATGTCAATTACTTTTGTCTATGGCTAATTGCAACAATTCACAAAGTATATATAGATTACTACAAAGGTTAACATAGATTAGAATACTGATAGATAAATAACCACAACTTACAAAGATAACTACAACGGACCATAACAAGCTAATCTAAACAAGAGGATAACTTGTTTGCAATCTGCTTAACATAATTTAAACTTGAATAATGTCCGATTAACCAGCAACACTAATATGTTGCAAAAGATAACAATACCAATAGGTATACTATCAGTCCGAAAAACAAGTATTTGCCATTAAATAATCATTAAGATATATGTATTTTATTAAATAGATTATGAAATAATCAAGCTCTGAACCCGGTTATATATATTGATAGGTTTGACCTTCAGTGTCCATAGGTACAAATTCAATAATAAATATTTAATCATATTGTTGAAACTGTCTTGCTCTGAATCATGTTTTACTGGGAGCTGTAAACGTCTTTGTCCAATGTCACTGCACTTAGTTATCACAGAAATAAATATCACAACACAACAAGAGGCAACATTTCGTGCTATTGCATCCAAATTATGACTCATGCATTCAGATAATTCACTGTCATTGACAAAATAGAATTGATTATATATGATCAGGAATTTCTGTTTCAATAACACTACATTTATATCAAACTTGTGATATAGAAAACAACTTACAAACATTGAAATAAAAAATCAGATACATTATAGAAAGAAGAAAGTTAATGTCTTGAACGTTTTACATGTCAATTACTTTTGTCTATGGCTAATTGCAACAATTCACAAAGTATATATATATTACTACAACGGTTAACATAGATTAGAATACTGATAGATAATTACCACAACTTACATTGATAACTACAACGGAACATAACAGCTAATCTTAACAAGAGGGTAACTTGTTTGCAATCTGCTTAACATGATTTAAACTTCAATAATGTCCGAACAATCAGCAACACTTATATGTTGCAAAAGATAACAATACCAATAGGTATACTATCAGTCCGAAAAACAAGTATTTGCCAAAAATAATCATAAAGATATATGTATTTTATTAAATAGATCATGAAATCATCAAGCTCTGAACCTGGTTGATAGGTTTGACCTTCAGTGTCCATAGGTGGTTCATAGGTTCATAGGTTCACTCATTTTAACAAATTCAATAACAAAACATAATTGATTATAATTATATGATCATAAATTTCTGTTTCAATAACACTACAATTATATCAAACTTGTGATATAGAAAACTGATATCACGGCGTCAACATATATGGATAAATATGGAAACCAACAAAAAATTGAAAAATTGAAAAAACAAAATGTTTACTAACAGAAATTCATCTTCGTTAATTTTGTTTATAATTGGACCAGCAGCTTCCGTTAATATTAGGAATTAATTTTTCCGTTGTGACAAAGCAAACAAACAAATAAAAATCTATTTTGAAAAAAAAAAAAACAAAAAAAAAACTAACATATCTACTTATTTGAATTTTCCCCTTTTCATTGTGTATAAATTAAGATCTTCATCCAAATTAAGTCAATATTTGCTTTCCCGTTGTTAAAATGACACATCCATGCCGGATCACAGAGTCTGATTGTTGCAGACTTAATAGGTAAAAATTCTCGAGCAACGGTCATAATTTTTTCAGTAAAATGGTCATCATATCAATTAACACGATTTTTAGACTAAGTAGGCCGTTAATAGGGCGAGGATAGCGCGTATTCTGTTTTAAAATGTTCGTCTACATACGTATGAGAAACAATGTAATCATTGCTTACTAATAATATATATAATAGACCAGAGTGTGTTTCAGTATAAAAGGTGTATTCGTTGATGAGCTGTGACATATCATACAGCTGAATAAAATTCATTAACCTTGTAATATGAAGACCTGGACGGAGAACATTTGAATAAAAGTTTCCCTTTATAATTATAACATCAATACCAGTATTATATGCTAAGTCAATGGAATGTTCAATTTTGTCCCAATCATTTGTATCAGGGTTTGGAGGTCGGTAAAACTTTCCAAATAGTAGTTTTTGTCATTTATGTTAGATCTCGATCCAAACACATTCTATGCACCCTACTTCTATATCCTGTCGTCTTTTAGCAAATATAACGTTCATTATACAAACTGCTACCCTATTCTATGAGATCTACAACAACAAGAAGGCTTTTGAAAACCCGGTAGTTCAATATCGCTATCGATTTGTGATTCACTTAACAAAGTTTCGGTAAATGCCAAAATACTAAAACTATATAATTTAATGAAGAGAAGGTCGAGGTAAGGTCTCAGGCTCTGTACATTCATGCAAAAAGAAAAACGAAAGAAGAAGAGCTGATTTACAATCGATTTGTGCTCAACAACTTTATATCAAGTACGTATATCTGCAAAAAGTTAAATACAAAATTGCTGTGTCCGACTGACCAAATCCAATCACACACCCCGCCCCAACTAGATTCGAAGAATGAGGGAGCCTATTACTATGTTATAAATCAAAGCAAATAAGTACACCAATAAATAATAAATATAACAATCCCCCACACTGTCAAAACCCAGCCGAAGGGAGACATCCGACAATAATTATTCAGTCAGACACCGTCTATATATACAGGTAACAGCTAACTTCACACCTATTACACTCGTCTTCCAGAATGTCACTATATCACAAATCCAACACTATCAGCGGAATCACACAATAACAAACAGGTAGCTCGTACTACACTAGTTGGCGGCCAGAGTCACGGAACCGGAAACTGGTGTTTGGTAGAGGTACAGAGGTAACAAATTATATGCATAGTAAGTGTCAGCACATAAATCACTCCGGTCGTACCTGACATGAGATAAGAAAGCTTTTCTCACACTTCTAAGAGTCTACATAATATTTACTTATAATTGATAATCAGAGTCCGGCTAGACTTTTTTCCCATTTGTTGTCCAGGTTTTTTTATAAGTTTTTACCTTGTGAGATGACGTGCATTGTAGAAGAGAGTGTCTCGCAATTTGGTCAGATCTTCGTTGAAGAGTTCATGCCGTTAATTGCTCAAAGTTTGGAGCTGCTCACGAGCAGGGTGTGTTTGCCGTCGCTAGTTTTTATGCGGGCATTATTTGACGAGGTTTTACAGAGCCATTTCGACTTGGCTGCCTTAGTCTTAGCCGACACGTTGAGATCTTTAGATGTCATCGTGAGTGATTGGGATGCCGGTTTTCTCACAAGTATCGAGTATGAGAGTCATTGAATCATCATGTTGCCGACCAGGCTAATTACCAGTAGGGGAAACTTCCGGGACCAAAGAAAACCGGACGAGGGGGCGCGGACCGTACTGTTCTACTTCATCTCTTGCCATACGGAGCTTTGTGTTTTCCTTCTCCGGAATTTCTAATTTATGTTGAATGGGCGCCACATCCGCCCTAATCATATTGCGAAGGTTTTTTTTCAGTTTAAACAAATCAACGATCGGCTGTCTTTTCGGTCTGCTCGTGGGACAATGTCACAGATATGGGTCTATTAGCTATACTCTGGAATGGCATGGGGCTGACCAGAGTCATAAACAAAGTGGGGATCTATTTCAACTTTCGACGACACAGGTACACTTTGTATTCCCTCACCTAGATATACAGTACACAGTTTGGGAGGTTCTGGTGACTCAAGAACGTAATTGTATATGGAGGATTTTTTTCAAGCGGGCAAATCTGATGATGATGAAGATGAACTCCTATCGCTTCTTGATCTTTTATAATTATCAGTATTTATACTGGACATATCAACTATCAACAGACGTACAGGTTCAGATATAGTTACAGCGATATGCGTGCAGCATGAGTTCAGTATAGTTAAATATAGTTCACTCAACCGTGAAGTAGTGAGTACATATTACATAGTCTTATCGTTTTATCCTTACAGCAAAGAATTAGCTGAATAGTGAAAAACTATGATTTCCTTCAATTTTTCATGCAAAAAATACTCTTTCTGAGTTCATTTTCACTAATAGCCTATTGCCGCTCTGATCCCTGAAACAATACGACTCGTAGCAGCNTCAAGCGGGCAAATCTGATGATGATGAAGATGAACTCCTATCGCTTCTTGATCTTTTATAATTATCAGTATTTATACTGGACATATCAACTATCAACAGACGTACAGGTTCAGATATAGTTACAGCGATATGCGTGCAGCATGAGTTCAGTATAGTTAAATATAGTTCACTCAACCGTGAAGTAGTGAGTACATATTACATAGTCTTATCGTTTTATCCTTACAGCAAAGAATTAGCTGAATAGTGAAAAACTATGATTTCCTTCAATTTTTCATGCAAAAAATACTCTTTCTGAGTTCATTTTCACTAATAGCCTATTGCCGCTCTGATCCCTGAAACAATACGACTCGTAGCAGCGGTCATAATTCCTTGACCATAGTCCCGGGCAGTGTTAAATGCGGACCTTGCTGTATGAGCAATGCTTACACTAGTAGCTTTATCTTCGAACCGCCATGGTTTGTCTTTTGAGCTAAATATTTTATTCTCACCTTTTCCGGCTGTGACGATGATGTATTTCATGGCAATACCAGTAGGACTTTCCAAGTCTTCCAGCTCGATAGTAAGCGTACAGTTTTGCCGGACCATTCCCATTTCCTCTTCTACTGCTTTGCGAAGTTCGCTGGCTACGAATTGCCGGTGAATCTTATTTTCAAGAAATGTTGAATTGTTTAAAATCTTGTTTATCTCAGAAATTGTAAGTGTTGCACAACGGTGGTGTTCCTTTAGTTCCTTGAAAAAATGGAACAAAATTATCAGTACCAGTAATATAGCGAGGTTACACACTATGCATGAATTGTTTTTCTCATCATGTAAGGGTCATGTAAGAAGACACTTATAAATTCATTTTTGACGTTTAATACTACCGCAAAATGCAAAATTGACGAATTGGCCTATGGTGCAGTAAAACGTTCTTTTTTGTAAAGCTCTCCGCACCGCCAATTTCATTTTGAAATATGTGTTTTGTTACTTTGCATTTGTAGAATTCATATGTCTTATTCAGCAACTTATCCTACCAAATTAGCCGTACTGTAGTGTGAAAATAAGCGTTTATGACAAGCTACTCACCTCTCTTTCCGAATCCTGACATTCCCATTGTATATCACCATTTGTGTTTTTTGAACACTGGATTTTGTCTTCTCCTTTACCTGCTGTGATCACAATTTGTTTCACACGATCGTGAACATGGCCATTGAAGTTGTGAAGAATAACAGTAAGTTCACAGTTTTTCATTTTCTGAGCGGCTTCTTTTGCAACACGATTTGAAACCTCAAGTAGCATTCTTTGATCACTTTCGTGTTCGAGGAATTCTGATGCATTCAAAATCTGGTAAATTCCCGAAGCAGTTATCTCAGAAAATGTATACTCCTCTTTTGGGATCTTGGATGATGTAAAGAAGATAAACATGTAATAAGTTATATTTCCAGTTTTGCTGTGATATTAAAGGACAGGTAAAAATACAACATCTTGCTATACAACTAGCTATCTTTAGATAATTTATCTCTGCTATAATTGTTTTTCAATATGCATATATTTGAACCGCCTAAATCATAATTGAAGTGCCTAAATCAGTTGGTGAAATGGTCACTATCCCTATCTAGAAGCTTGGCAACCTTTTACATAAGTGAAAATATTAACAAAAATTGGTGAAAATTGATTAGATCTCCATTTTGAGTAGTTGATCTAACTTGTAAGTCAATGAGATAAAACATTTGTTTTGTGCCAAGAAAAGCGCAATGTGTTTTGTGTATTTTTCCCTATTCAGGAAGGCTGTCGAACTACTTTTCTGTTGTATACATATTTAATGACCTTAAAAAAACAGAATAAAAGGCTATGTATGTCTGTCATGTTAGGGAAACATCCACATTTCTTAATTTATTCTTCCCCAGATACGTTAAACTGTAGTTAGGGTATAAAACTATGTTACTAAAGTGATATCTTAGTACCAAATGAACTCCGTAACAATTTAGATTATCAGGAACTTTCCTTTTTTTTTTTTTTTTTT